>NW_025767704.1:0-258281 GCF_003918875.1 Haliotis rubra
CAGAGTTACTTCCCTTCTTTCGGAATAAGCGGTTTCGAGATTAATTGCTATACCAGATGAAGCATAGTGAAATGAGATGTTTGTTAATATTGTTTCAAGAACAAGGAAAACAGACATCTATGACAGCTTCAGGGTAGCATTTTATTATGACATATTAGAGGTCTTTGTGGAAATTCCTTGTACTGGATGTGTCAATGTGAAAATTCATATTCTGGATGGCCCCAGGAAAATTCCCTATTGCTTCGATGACCTTGTGGTAATCCTCTGTATTGGATGGCCTTTGAGGTACTCCTCTGGTATTGCATGCATCTTCAGGTACCCTTGGTAACTGGATGGTTTCGAAATATCCTGGTGTCGGGATTTCTGGGCCTTCTGGAGGCAACTCCTGTTCTGGATGGTCTATCTTGCATTTTTCCCTCACTTTTATGGACTTCAGTGGGACCTTTGCTGTACTGTATGGCGTGGTAGTTACCTGGTACTGGTATGGCCTTAGGGCGGCTACTGTACTATATGGCAACCTACCTTAACAAATTGACCGGCTCCTTATACCCCACCAATTGGATGGCCTTGTAATACCAGGCACTATATGCATTCTTTATACCTGTACTCTGGATATTCTTGGTAACTCTGCGGAGGATGATCTTCTGCATCCTGAAAATAGAGACGGTTTTGAATACCCTTTACTGTGGATGGATCCTATTGGTACCCTGGTACTCGTGGTCATCTATCAATTCTGCACTGGATGACCTTTAGGAAAATCTCGGTACTTGATGGCTAATTGGTGGGTAATTTCTTCTTCTAGATTGCCTTTTGTGTTATCTCTTAATCGACCCGCCTTGTGTATATCCAAAATTTCTGATGCACATTAGGTACCCTTCTTAGTTCGGCCTTGGGGTATCCTGCGGTACCGGACGGCCCTATGGCACCTTGTACTTCTGATTGGCTTTGTGAAAATCCTCCCTCCTACTAGACCTGCTTTTGTGGTATCCTTTACTGCTGGAATGCCCAGTGGTATCCTCATACCGGATTTGCCTTTCGCGGGTACCCGCTACTTGATGACATAGGTGCGGTATTGCTTTGTACTGCGGTATGGCTCTTTGGAGGTAAATTGCCCACTAAGATCGCCTTTGTATGGATCCTTTCAACGGTATCCTGTAACTTGATGGCCTTAGGTACCCTGTACTTGATGGCCTTTGGTACTCTCACGAGATCGCCTTACATTGAGCACCCTTGCACTGGATGGCCTTTTTTTGTACTCTCTACGAGGTCATCTTTCCTGCGTACCTTGGTGCTTGATGGCCTTAAGGCACCTTCGCCTGGATACGGATGTACTGGTACTTCCTCTCTACGAGACCCTTGCTTGTGGTACCCCTGGACTTGATGGCCTTGGTACCCTGTACTTGATGGCCTTTGGTACTCTCTACGAGATCGCCTTCAGTGGTACCCTGTACTGGATGGCCTTACGGCCTTATATGGCTTTCAGTACTGTTCAGCAGTGTTTTCTTCGAGCTTGGTGGTGCTCCACCAGGCTGTTATTGCATTGTGAACAAAAGCATCATTCTGTACATATATGAGTTTTGCAATAAGATACTATTGACTTGACATTTTGTACATATTTTTGACATACTGAGATCATTTTTTTTATCACCTTCCCCCTCAAAAAGAGTAACCCTTCCTTGATGACCTTATGACCCAACAACACTATGACAATGACTGTCGCCTCGAGGGAGGTCTGCGTATTCCTTATGTTAATATTCGTTTCCTGATTTGCAGAGAATTGTTCAGGGGACCTGTCTGATGTATGCAATACACCATCTTTAAGTGAGTGTTGGTGGGGGCTAAATAAATTATTGCAATCTTTTGTAACAGAGTGTTCTGATTCACTATACTTCGCTACACAATGAATGTGAAACGATCGTGCAAAACAGTCAGTGGTATTATTGGGCTTATGACGATATACAATGCAGTCAAGCTTACTAATCACCAGAAGCAGGCTTTATGGAAAACAGCCATGCTCCAGCCTTTCTGATTTCAGTGAGTTCATGGTGACGCAGTTAACTTGTTTTATTACCTTACTTGCCAATCAAGCTTTGTATCTGTGCAGAGTTATGTCTCTAAGTCAGTGCCAGGATTCAGGTCTTTGGATTTCCTCCCTACAGCTTGCTCCTCGGTTTTGCTGAAGCGTAGGTTGTAGGGCCTTCAACCCTGTTTTTTCTTGTCATACAGCCAAAGTCTATGGCCTCAGACCCCATGTGAGCAGATCTTGCTACAGATTGTGTTGTTAGGTAACCTCACCGCAGCCTATTGGGCTAAACAATCATAATGTTTCAGTTTTTGTTTGCGTCAGAAACACTTCCAACATCATATGTTATGTGTGAATTGATCATATCCGAATTGCACAGATCAATGCTCATGATGTTGATCACTGTATTGTCTGGTCCAGACTCTGATTATTTACACAGACCGCCGGAGTATAACTGGAATATTGCTGAGTGCGGCGTTAAACAAACTAAACCAACCAACCAACCAACCATATGTATGATTAAAGCTGAAATTTCCCTCATGGTAGCTTGGCTCCACTTTCTGACGCTACACTTGTCACAATCATTGTCGTGGTTTTCAACAATTATTAGGTACCAAGATTAATGTAGCTTCCCCTGATTATGTTTAGTTGCTTTTAGTTTTGAGGATTACCACTGTAAGGTTTGTGTATTCTACACCTCTACCATGCAGAGTTATTTCCCTTGTTCAAACCAAGGCTACAGGTATGTCGGTATCCCGCCCCTTTCTGGTGTAAGGTCTACTCCAAGTGGAAAGCATCTGGCACTTGCATCAGTTTAGCCTTTCGACTGAGCAGACAGGCAATATAACTGGTATTGGGCTCGTTAAAAGTGGCGTTAAACCCAACTCACTCACTCACCAATTAATCTCCATACTTGCATACTGGTAGCCACAGGAGATGGCAGGCTGAAAATATGTTGAAAGTTAAAGCTAAAATGTATGTTACACTGGCTTGAGCGCACTTGTTGGTTTGTAATGCTTGCTTAATGCAAACAATGTTTTGCTGCTTGATTGCTATTTTGCTGTATTTGAGGCGGTTGCTGTATATGTATAGAACGTTTGCACTGTTAGAGAAAAGAACAGATTTTGGGTCCCGGACAGAGTTACTTCCCTTCTTTGAATAAAGTTGAGATGAATTATAGCACAGATAGCATAGTGAAATGAGATAAGTTTGTTATATTGTTTCAAGAACAGGGAAAACAGATATCTATGACAGCATGTGGGTAGCAGGAGATGATATTAGATGGCCTTGTGGTACCCTGCACTGGATGGCCTTGTGGCATTGCCCTGTAACTGGATGGCCTTGTGGTACCCTGTACTGGATGACCTTGTGGTACCCCCACGTATTGGATGGCCCTGAGGTGCCCCAGCATTGGATGGCCTTATGGTACCCTGTACTGCCACTGGATGGCCCTTGGTACCCTGTAAATGGATTGGCCTTGAGGTACCCTGTACTGGATGGTCCAGGTACCCTCTACTATATGGCCTTGGAGGGTACCCTGTGGGATGACTGCAATGTATGCCATTGGGGCACCTGGTGGTGCCATGCTGGATGGGGTATACTGTACCTATACTATGGATGGCCTTCCTACCCTGTATTTGGTGAATGGTACTGTATACTCTTGCCAGCGTACCCGGTACTATATGGCCTTGTACCCTGTACTGGATGGTCTTGTGTGTTTCCCCTGTACAGGATGACCCCATCTTGTACCCTGGCGCATACAGGATGACCTTGTAGTACCCTTTACTGGATGGACTTGGTGGAATTCCTATGGATGGCTGTATTGTACTGGATGGCTAATACCCTGTACTGGATAGCCTTGTACCCTGTACTGATGACCTTGGAATTTACACCCTGTATTGGATGGCCTTGAGGTACCCTGTATTGGATGGCCTTGTGGTACCCTGTACTGGATGGCCTGGTACCCTGTACTGGATGGCCTTGAGGTACCCTGTTCTGGATGGTCTTGTGGTACCTCTACTCTTTATGGCCCTGTGGGACCCTGTACTGTATGGCATTGGGGTACCACCTGGTACTGTATGGCCTTGGGGTATACTGTACTATATGGCCTTCTACCCTGTACTGAATGTACTTATACCCTGTACTGGATGGCCTTGGGGTACCGGTACCTATATGGCCTTGTACCTCTACTTGATGGCCTTGTACCCTGCACAGGATGGTCTTGTACCCTGGTACAGGATGCACTTATTACCCTTTACTAGGATGGACTTGTGGTACCCTGTAATAGTATGTTGCCTAATACTGCCTGGATGATGACCTTGTGGTACCCTGTACTTGATGGCCATTAGGTACTCTCTTCTAGATCGCCCTCAATGTTATCTTTTTAATGGACCGCCTTATGGTACTTCTGTACCCTGATGGCCATTAAGCAACCATAATTAGTTCGCCTTGGGGTATTCCTGTACTGGATGGCCTTGTGGTACCCTGTACTTGATGATGGCCTTTAGAACTCTCTACTAGATCGCTTTGGTGGTATCCTTTACTGAATGCCTTGTGGTACCCTGTACTGGATGGCCTTGTGGTACCCGCCACTTGATGGCCTTAGGTGCACCTTGTACTTTGATGGCCTTGAGGTACTGTCTACTAGATCGCCTTGTGTTATCCTTTAATGGATGGCCTTGATGGGTACCCTGTACTTTGATGGCCTTACGCGATCAACTTGTGTACCCTGTTACTTGGATGGCCTTTTGGTACTCTCTACGAGATCGCCTTGTGGTATCCTGTACTGGATGGCCTTTTGAGAGGTACTCACGAGATCGCCTTGTGGTACCCTGTACTTGATGGCCTTAGGTACCCTGTACTGGATGGCCTTTTGGTACTCTCTACGAGATTGCCTTGTGGTACCCTGTACTTGATGGCCTTAGGTACCCTGTACTGGATGGCCTTTTGGTACTCTCTACGAGATCGCCTTGTGGTACCCTGTACTGGACGGCCTTATACTTTTCAGTACTGTTCAGCAGTGTTTTCAGCTTGGTGGGTGCTCCACCAGGCTAAGTTATTGTAAGGAACAAAAGCATCATATCATTTTTTTATCACCTTCCCCTCAAAAGAGGCAAAACCTTCCTTGATGACCTTATGACCCAACAACACTATGACAATGACTGTCGCCTCGAGGGAGGTCTGCGTATTCCTTATGTTAATATTCGTTTCCTGATTTGCAGAGAATTGTTCAGGGACCTGTCTGATGTATGCAATACACCATCTTTAAGTGAGTGTTGGTGGGGCTAAATAAATTATTGCAATCTTTGTACAGAGTGTTCTGATTTCATACTTCGCTACACAATGAATGTGAAACGATCGTGCAAAACAGTCAGTGGTATTATTGGGCTTATGACCACATATACAATGCAGTCGCTTATTAATCACCAGAAGCAAGTTTATGGAAAACAGCCATGCTCCAGCCTTCTGATTTCAGTGAGTGAGTTCATGGTAACGTAGTTAACTTGTTTTATTACCTTACTTGCCAATCAAGCTTTGTATCTGTGCAGATTTATGTCTCTCGTCAGTGCCAGGATTCAGGTCTTTGATTTCCCTCCCTATAGCTTGCTCATCGGATGCTACGTAGTTGTAAGGGCCTTCAACCTGCTTTTCTTGTCATACAGCCAAAGTCTATGGCCTCAGACCCTATATGTGAGCAGATCTTACTACAGATTGTGTTGTTAGGTAACCTAACGCAGCCTATTGGGCTAGCAATCATAATGTTTCAGTTTTGTTTGCATCAGAAACACCTCCAACATGACAGCCATGTGTGAATTGATCATATCCGAATTGCATAGATCAATGCTCATGATGTTGATCACTGTATTGTCTGGTCCAGACTCTGATTATTTACAGACCGCCGGAGTGTAGCTGGAATATTGCTGAGTGCGGCGTTAAACAAGTTAAACCAACCAACCAACCAACCATATGTGTATGAGTAAAGCTTAAATTTCCCTCATAATGCTTGCCCACTTTCTGACGCTACACTTGTCACAATCATTGTCAGGTTTTCAACAATTATTAGGTACAAGATTAATGTAGCTTCCCCTGATTATGTTTGTTGCTTTTAGTTTTGAGGATTACCACTGTAAGGTTTGTGTATTCTACAACTCTACCATGCAGAGTTACTTCCTTGGTCAAACCAAGGCTACAGGCATGTCGGTATCCTACCCTTTCTGGTGGGTGTACCCAAGTGGAAAGCATCTGACACATGCATCAGTTTGGCCTTTCATTAAGCTGACCCAGGCAATATAACTGGCATACTGTTAAAAGTGACGTTAAACCCAACTCACCTCACTCACTAATCTCCATACTTGCATACTGGTAGCCACAGAGATGGCAGGCTGAAAATATGTTGAAAGTTAAAACTAAAGTGTATTTTGGTTGAGCGCACTGATAGGTTTTGTGTTGCTTAATGCAAACAATGTTTTGCTGCTTGATTGCTATTTTACTGTATTTGGGCAGTTGCTGTATATATATAGAACGTTTATAATGTTAGAGAAAGAACAGATTTGGGTCCTGGACAGAGTTACTTCCCTTCTTTGAATAAGGTTGAGATGAATTATAGCACAGATAGCATAGTGAAATGAGATGTTTGTTAATATTGTTTCAAGAACAGGAAAACAGATATCTATGACAGCTTGTGGGTAGCAGGAGATGATATTAGATGGCCTTGTGGTACCCCTGTATTGGATGGCCTTGTGGTACCCTGCACTGGATGGCCTTGTGGTACCCTGTACTTGGATGACCTTGTGGTACCCTGTATTGGATGATCCTTGTGGTACCCTGTACTGGATGGCCTTGTGGTACCCTGTACTGGATGGCCTTGTACCCTGTACTGATGGCCTTGAGGTACCCTTGTTCTGGATGGTCTTGTGGTACCCCTTTAATACTTTATGACCCTGTACTGGATGGCCTTGTGGTACCCTGTACTTTGTATGGCATTGGGGCAATTCTGGTACCGCCTTGTATGTACCGGGATGCCTTGGGGTATACTGTACCAGATATGGCCTTGCGGTACCCTGTAACTGAATGGCCTTATACCTTTGTAAGTACCCTGGTACCTTGCACTATGGTCTTTGTACCCCTGTACTGGATGGCCTCATACCCTGTACAGGATGGTCTTGTACCCCGTACAGCATGGCCTTTGTACCCTTTACTGGATGGACTGATGGCACCTTGTGGCACCCTGTACTTGATGGCCTTTAGGTACCCTGTACTTTGATGGCCAGATCTCTTCTAGATTGCCTTGTGGTATCCTTTTAATGGACCGCCTTGTGGTACCCTGTAAATTTGATGGCCATTAGGCACCCTCTATACGAGATCGCCCTGGGGTATCCTGTACTGATGGCCTTTGTGGTACCCTGTACTTGATGGCCTTTAGGAACTCTGTACTTTGAGATCGCTTTGTGGTATCCTGTACTGGAGATGCCTTGTGGTACCCTGTACTGGATGGCCTTGTGGTACCCGCCACTTTGATGGCCTTAGGTACCCTGTACTCTGATGGCCTTGAGGTACCACTGTCTACTGACTTGATCGCCTTGTGTTATCCTTTAAATGGATTGGCCTTGTGGTACCCTTGTACTTGATGGCCTTAGGCACCTCTGCACTTGATGGCCTTTTGGTACTCTCTACGAGATCGCCTTGTGGTATCCTTGCACTGGATGGCCTTTTGGTCCTGTCTACGAGATCCAGGTACCCTGTGGTACCCTGTACCCCTGATGGCCTTAGGTACCCCCTGTACTGGGTGGGAATTTCCTACGAGATGGCCTCTCTCTACGATTGCCTTGTGGTAACCTTGCACTTTGATGGCCTTAGGCACCCTGTACTGGATGGCCTTTGGTACCTCTCTACGAGATTGCCCTTGTGGTACCCTGTACTGGATGGCCTTATACTTTTCAGTACTGTTCAGCAGGGACGTTTTCAGCTTGGTGGGTGCTCCACCAGGCTACAGTTATTGTAAGGTGATACAAAAGCATCATTCTGTACATATATGAGTTTTGCAATAAGATACTATTGACTTGACATTTTGTACACATATTTTTTGACATACTGAGATGTAGCTAGAATTATAGGCTGGGCTTTGTTATGTCTTTCATCTTGACTCTTACACAACACGACAATTCAGCCAGCTGGTCTCTCAGGGTGGGTGTAGGCAATTCCACCTTATTGCACAGTGGTTCATTTTAGAGACATGTTCGCAGAGAAAACTAGGCTGTTTTGTTGGGGTATATTTGAAACTGTTTGAATATGATATTAAAAAGACTTTATCTCTCTGAAATTTTTTTTGTTTTTGAAAACAGTACAAAGAGTTTGTCAAAAAGATTTGGAATTTTGGTGAGATGTTTTCAAACCGATTCAACAGAATTATCTCCCTCGTGTGGTGTTTTTGATCATGGAGGTCATCATTCATTCATTTTTACTGAAACTGTGTCTAATAACTTGGACAAAGTACTGTGACTATGTGTCCCAGTCCACCCAGCTGTGAATGGGTACCTCGTAAGGATGGGAATGCCCCATTAACTCGGTGCGCCTAGTGGCTGCAAGAGTTGTATGCTCCCAAGGGAGTTGAGATTGACAATACGATGTGCCGTTGAGATTGACATCCAGTGAACGAGGGGAAAACAAAGCAACTTTGAGCAGCTGAGCTGAGCTGGATATCGGCGCTATACAAATGTTAGTATGTATGTATGTATGTATAAGGGTAACAGTGAAAAAGTTTAGCAGTTATCATGACTGACATCTTCTGCTTGGCTCTGCCCTTACCCTTCCAGTCCCCACCCATATTGCTTCCACATCCTGTCACCAACCAGGTGTGGTCCTGTGCACCGAGCTCAGGTCACCAATCAGTTGAAGTGAAGCAACGTCGAGCCAGGACAGTCCTTGGATGGGTGGCCGTGTTTGGCAGCTTGACTCCTGAGAGTTTCTAGGACTTCAGTCCTGCCCCTCAACGAAGCACATGTGATACATGTGGTCTCACCTTAGGCAAGTGAGTTTGTTCCAAATTGCCTCTGTTCACCCAGCAGAAAAGGGCACCCGGTTGGATAAAGTCACGTGACTATAACCTTCTAGCGCCTAACAGGCAGCTTGAGTTATCCGGGGTAATAAGAATCAGATTCTGATTAAGCGCCGCAAGCAATCACTTGGTGGTTGGAGACTGTGCGCTATAGAAGATAACTTATTATTATTATCCGGGGCGGTGGGGTAGCCTAGTGGTCAAAGCATCTGCTCATCTGCCAAAGACCTGGGTTCAATTCCCCACATGGGTACAGTGTGTGAAGCCCATTTCTGGTGTCCCCCATCGTAATAGTGCTGGAATATTGCTAAAAGCGGCGTGAGACCCAACTCACTCACTCTTCCCCGTCCTGATCCCGCCCATCTTTCTCTCCCCCATCCTGTCCTCGCCCATCTTTCTTGTCTGTCCTGTCCCCTCCTGGGACCCACTGTGTTCCCCTCCTGTCCTGTCCCCGGGAACCACTGTGTTCCCCTCTGTCCTTTCCTGTCCCCAGGAACCACTGTGTTCCCCTCCTGTCCTGTGTTTCCCCTCCTGTCCTGTTCCGGGACCCACTGTGTTCCCCTCCTGTCCTGTCCCCTGGACTGTCCCTCCTTTTCTCCCTGGGACCCACTGTGTTCCCCTCCTGTCCCTGTCCCCGGGAACCACTGTGTCCCCTCCTGTCCTGTCCCCTGGGACCCACTGTGTTCCCTCCTGTCCTGTCCCCGGGAACCACTGTGTTCCCCTCCTGTCCTGTCCCCGGGACCCACTGTGTTCCCCTCCCCCTCCTGTCCCAGGAACCACTGTGTTGTGTCCCCTCCTGTCCTGTCCCACAGGGACCCACTGTGTTCCCCTCCTGTCCTGTCCCCGGGACCCACTGTGTTCCCCTCCTGTCCTGTTCCCCGGGACCCACTGTGTTCCCCTCCTGTCCTGTGTTCCCTCCTGTCCTGTCCCCGGGACCCACTGTGTTCCCCTCCTGTCCTGTCCCCAGGAACCCACTGTGTTCCCCTCCTGTCCTGTCCCCAGGACCCACTGTGTTCCCCTCCTGTCCCTGGAACCACTGTGTTCCCTGTCCCCCAGGACCACTGTGTTCCCCCTCCTGTCCTGTCCCCGGGACCCACCTGTCCTGTCCCTCCCACTCTGTCCCTGTCTTCCCCCGTATTGACCATCTGGCAGGTGTTGTGTTGTTTAACTGATGATATATATTCATTTCCAGTTGACAGAGTAAACATTACTGTTATATTCCGAGTAAATCTGAACTGGATGCAAGTGAGCATATTAATTAGGGTGGTCAATTAACGTCAAGATGTTAACGATTTCGCAAGGCATGACCTGCGCCATCAACATGTTAGGTATTAATGGGTTCAGGGTTGTTAGCAAGAGAACTGAAAATGATATCAAGTCCATTTCCAAGACACTCCTATGTGTCTGAATATATTGAACTGAAGAACTGTCTCCCTGTGTATTGGGCCACCTTTGTACTATGGGTGTATTGGATTGGTAATTCAAGGGAGAGAACTCAATGAATATACAGTGTCGTTTAGAAACTGGTCAAATGTAATGAATGTTATATTTGGGATTACACTGCCTCAGTAAAGCACAGATTCTAGCAGCTGACTTCGTGCTGGTGATTTAGATGCCTGATTCTGAGGATGTGGGTTCGAATCCCGGATGGGACTCAACCCAACAAAAGTACTAGAATCTGTACTTCACTGAGGGGAGAGAACTCCACTTATTATACTTTTCCTTGCATATCATATGATTAGTTAAAACTGTGTTATAATTGTTACATAAATCTATGCCATTACCTGTTTATTTGTTGGATCATGAAATATTTTTGTCAAAGCCAGAAATCAAAATAGGGATTCAAATTATCAAAACCAGGCTGGCTATTCTCCAAACGTTCGTAGCCCTACGAACTTCGTAAGCCCAGTCTTAACACATTGGTTGCGATCAAAGTTAAGAATTCTAAGGGCTACAAATGTTTCGAGAATAAGGGCCCTGGAATACTGACAAGAGCTCTTATATTTGCTCAATCATTTTGCAAACATTACTTGTAAGAGTTGAAAAAGGGAAACAAATTGATGTGTTGCTTTTAGCACTATCATCTTGTGGAAGCATTGTTTCTTGTCAGTGCATATGGGATCCAACAAACAAATGGACATATGGCTGTTAATTCACTGTAGGGAGTTTCAGTTGTATTAACCTTTATACGTCTATTTTCAACTCTCTGTACTATTAATAGTATGTGTTTATCCCAGTCAAAATCTATTTTGCTTTAATACAATTTTGCAATTAATTGTCAATGTTAATTTTTATGACCAGTCTACCATCCCAGGTATAGGTTCTTTATCTTCACTCGGTCGACCCAGTGTCAGGCATGTCATGTTACTGGGGGTGGTAGCTGGGGCCGAACACCCGGGGTTCGATATCCAACATGGGTACAATGTGTGAAGCCCATTTCTGGTGTCCCCTGCTGTGATATTGCTGGAATATTGCTAAAAGCGGCGTAAAACCATTCACTCACTCATGCTGCTACTCTCTGACGGATGGGGTTTATCAAGCATCAAACCTGAGTTCCCCTGCCAAGCACCTGTTGTCACTGTGTCATTACATTGCTTTGTTCAAAAAACAATGATGTTCTAAGTTCAGGTATTTTCATGTCAGGTTGTATTCAATCCATGATGTCATTTAAGCATATGAGATTGTGTTTATTGATCTGTGAAATACAAGACACTTGAACAAATCCATAATGTCAGTAATGACTTTCCTGAACAGGACATGATTTTGTTCTGATATATTTTTAATGACATTTGCTGCAGTTTTAGATCAGAGTATCCCCTGGGAGAGCTTCTAGATAAACCCCTGATAGTATGTGACAGAGCTTCACCAATAATGTTGTAATGTAGCAAGGGTGGGCAGATTATCTGTATTTGACTCCTGTCTATTGTGATATATGCTATAACTACCCCTCCAGTCAAAGAGAAGAAAATGAAGCATGATGAAAGAGTAACCTTTAGAAAATCTGACCCCTTTCTACAGAATGTACTCTCTGGTCCTAAACATTTGGCTCATGTGCAGTCATATATAGTACTAGGGAGAGATAAGTCCTCTGATTCGGCAGGTTGGTATTCTTCATAACATCCTTACACAGGTTGGAGGATTTGATTTCGTGGTTCTGCATTATCACATTGTGTTGGGAACCTGTGCTGGTGATGTGGTCTCTAGTTTTGTAAAGCTGATGAAGCAATGAGGTAAAACACATTCTCACTTAAAAGTAATGTCTATGACATAACCTTAATTCTTGTATTTGGGAGGGGTATCTTGGAATGTTTGAGAACAGAATATTTGTCAGGTTGCAATCGAGGTCGAAAGTCCTTTCTCAGAGTACAAGAGCCATGTCTTTTTGTTGGACCCTTCAAAGATGTTGTTCTGCATCTGGCACGTTCAGTTAACATTACAGTTTTCTTTTATTGAAATTGAGGAAATTATTTTCACCATTTGCTGCAGTATTTTTTAATCATACGAGAAAGTACCTGGTCCTGAGAGAATGTAAAACGGTTTACTTCTAATGTCAGCCAAAAGAAACATAGCTTTAGTATCGGCAGGAATTGGTTCCAACCGTTGACAGCGGTAACTATGGACAGACCTGATTTGGATATTCTGACCCGAATGAACAGTTGATGAATGGCAGCCACATGCAACGAAATCTCGCCAATACTTAACAGGCTGGTGTACACAACCTTCCCCCATCACCTGTAGCTACAGATGTCTGTTGTGTGGTGAAGTCGCTACCCTTAAGCGACAAATCAAGTCCTGGCCTGACTGTGAGGCAATGGTTAGGATGCAGTGGGTTTACCATCTTTTGACCATCTTCACACTGCTTCAGCACCAGGCAGTGTTAGAGCTGGAGATGTGGTAGGACTTACTCAAAGTGCATACCCAAGTTGGGGTCATTTGATTGCTGTAGGCCACCTTGGTTGCCAACTGTGTATATTCAAGGATAGAGGAACATTATGTACACGTTTGGTATTGTCAAGATAACAAAGCATGTCTAGCCCATAGCACTACTGAGTTCCACAGGCCTGCCTGCCAGTAAAAGGTATTCTTTATCTTAAAAAAATAAGATAGATAAAGTTTGTTTAATGTATTATGTTACAAGTATCCAGATATAGATATTGGCTGCCACTTCTTCAGTAAAGAGAACAGATGCAAATGAGACCTTTCCTCTCCCACACTATTAAGGTTAAGCTGTTTTCCCAGTGGACACATGAAGTAGTTAGGGTTGAACGCGTTCCAACAATTTGCTCTTTTAATGTGGAACTTAAACTAAAGCAACATTGATAGACTGGTCTGCACATTCTTGGTAAGGGTGATAGCAATGGTATGTTGTCACTGGGTGGAAATGTGTAATCCCTGATGTGGAGGATGTTATTGTTCGTATACCTTATACAAAGGTTGTCTTATCTTATGGGTTAAATCTGTAGATAAGGGGGTGTTATGATTCATATTCCACACACAAAGATTGTCCCTATTCACGTGTTAAGTCCTTTGATAATGGGTCGTTATCACTCGTATTCGTTTATGTGCTTTATCATATTTATTTTGTGATGTTGAGTTATTTCAGCAAACGCTCATGTATCCCATGATCTGATTAATTCATTTGCAGTTAGAGATTTTTAGCACATTTGTGAACCACTTAACATTTGATTGTAGATGATATTGCCATTGTTAGTGCTTTGATTGTGTTTGTTAACATGAGTAAGTCGAGGCATTGTTTTATCCATTCTGTTCATTTCTAGTAACAGCATCAGTTGTTCACCTTATAATTCCTGGATGCGAATGAACTTTTCTGACGAAAACTGTAACGAGAGAAAACAAACAATACATGGTTGTCTGATTTCACACGAGTTATCTGTTTGCTTTTTTCTGCAGAAAATTATGGACGTGCCAGGGCAGAGATAGAAACCAACTCATCTGACTGAAGAGTCTAGGGATCTTTAGTGGTGGCATGTTGTCTGGTGTCATCCATGCATCTAAAAGCCAGACCCGTGAAGATCCGGTTAGAATTGATCTTCAGTAACCCATGCTTGTCGTAAGAGACGGCGAACAGGATCGGGTGGTCAGGCTCACTGACTTGGTTGACACGTCATCGTATCCTAGTTGTGTAGATCGATGCTCATACTGTTGATCACTGGATTGTCTGGTCGAGACTTGATTATTTACAGACCGTCGTCATATAGCTGGAATATTGCTGAGTTTGGCGTAAAGCTAAACTCGTTCACGCACTAATTCTAAAAGTCATCTCAGAAACCACTGGTGCAATGAAGCTGCATCTTTTTGCAGGCTTGCCCCTGCCTGTCAGGACACACAATTTGTTTTAGAGAGGCTTGAATCCTACTTACAGCTAATTATAGTCCGTTTGGCTCAAAAGCAGACCGATGAATTGCAATCTAACTCGAAAACTAATGAACATAAATACTCAATGAAACGCTGATCATAATCAAAACATCATACCCACTCTGTGAGGTTTTTGCAGAAGTTTTGTCTTAAAAATAATAAAGTTGTTTAACAAACTATCATTAAAATATTGACAAAGATCACTGTTTGTTACGAGGGAGGGGTGCAGAGAAGGGGACAGCCAGGTGTTTGAGAACGGATGGAGACGGCACAGCACAGGTTAATGAATACAGCTAATACAGCTAATTACAAGCATATCATATTTGCTGAAAGTTAACTGCTACTTGTTAGTAGGCAGTGGTAGGACTAAATATACATGTTGTGTATCATTGCCATATTTTTATCCCCCACAACACGTTTTGCGGGGGGGTATTAAAATGGACTCCGTGCGTGCGTCCGTCCGTCCGTGCACATTTGTCTTTTCCGGAGCAGAACTCTCAAACCGTTCACTGTTTCTTCACCAAACTTGGCACATACATAGATCTTGTGGTGTACTGGTGCCTTTTGGTAGTTTTGAAATCCTGAATAAAACATTTTTGGTGTCTCCATGGCAACAAGTTCGACTTAGACTGAAATTAGTGGTAGTGCTCTTTTCCGGAGCAGAACTCTAAAACCGTTAAATGTTTCTTCACCAAACTTGGCACATAGATTGGTCTGGTGGTGTACTGGTGCCTTTTGGTAAAATATATTTGGCATTTCCATGGCAACAAGTTTGACCTAGCCTCAAATTGGTGGTGGTTCTCTTTTCCAGAGCTGAACTCCAAAACCGTTCACTATTTCTTCACCAAACTTGGCACATAGATTGGTCTGGTGGTGTACTGGTGCCTTTTGGTAGTTTTGGATTTCTGAATAAAATATTTTTGACGTTTCCGTGGCAACAAGTTTGACTTAGCCTGAAATTAGTTGTAGTGCTTTTTTCCGGAGCTGAACTCTGAAACCGTTCACTATTTCTTCACCAATCTTGGCACATAGATTGGTGTGGTGGTGTACTGGTGCCTTTTGGTAGTTTTGGAATTCTTCACCAAACTTGGCACATAGATTGGTCTGGTGGTGTACTGGTGCCTTTTGGTAGTTTTGGATTTCTGAATAAAATATTTTTGGTGTTTCTGTGGCAACAAGTTTGACTAAGACTGAAATTAGTTGTAGTGCTCTTTTCCGGAGCTGAACTCTAAAACCGTTCACTATTTCTTCACCAAACTTGGCACCTAGATAGATCTGGTGGTGTACTGGTGCCTTTTGGTAGTTTTGGAATTCTGAATAAAATATTTTTGGCTTTTCCATGGCAACAAGTTTGACATAGACTGAAATTGGTGATAGTGCTTATTTCTGGAGCAAACCTTTCAATACTCTCCTTCCACTTTTCTATATACACACCTAGATATTTGATATAATCATAACTCGTAGACATAATCATGAAGAGTATTTTGCCATTGCGGGGGATATTGATGACTTTGTCTTCTTGTTTCAATAATGGAACGTGCTGTTAAGAGAATTGCTGAATATGCATTTATTTGTTATCGAGGGAGGGATGGGGTGGAGGAGTTAATCTGTTTTAAAATTTGAGCTCTATTTAACTTTATCCTTTCACAATATTTCTGTGTTCTCTCAAGCTGCATGCTCCAGCTCAACATGTCAAAAAGCTCTGAACTAATGATGCTCAAATTGTAAAAGTTTCTCCCTGTGAATGAGGCACCCAAAACTCTTCAAGATGTTTGGTGGGGCACAGTGACCACACAGTTGTGGGCAGGCCAGAATCCTTCATCATGGGTTCAACTTGACACCAGTCAGGTCTCCAGGATTGTCTGCTCCACAACTGTCACCCAAGTGGTAAACGTGAAATCAGCACCATTGTAATGACATGCTGTGAGTTTAGTTTTACATCGCTTTCAGCAATACAGTATTAAAGCAATATTTCAGCAACATTACATCAGGCACCAGAAATGGACTTCACACATTGTACCCATGTGGGGAATCGAACCCAGGTCCTAAATGTGACAAGCAATTGTTTTTACCACCAGGCTACCCTGTGTGTCATTCAGAAAGATCATGAAGAGGTGCACCTTACCTGTTTTCCACTTTCGTGACATGACTCACCTAGAATACCGTTTAAAGCTGTGTTAAACCAAACTCACTTAGAGGTTTGGATCTGACATGACTTGCCCTATTATACCGTTTTCTGGTGTCCCCCGCCGTGATATTGCTGGAATATTGCTGAAAGGAACGCAAAACCAGACTCACTCACTCACTAACAGTTATGACAGAGGTGTCAAATGGTGAGTGTATTTGGCTCCAACAGTGAAAACTGTTGAAAACACATGCAAAGGCAAGACAATTATACATTAAAAAAACACATAGGAACGTAGGGCACAAGACAAGGAAGTGTGTTCTGCTCAGAGTCTCACTAAAGTACTGTCGGAAATGCTAGATAAACGCTTTTCATCCCCCGCAACGCGTTTTGCTAGGGGTATTAAAATGGACTCCGTTCGTCCATCCGTGCACATTTGTCTTTTTCCGGAGCAGAACTCTAAAACCGTTCAATATTTCTTAACCAAATTTGGCACATAGATAAATCTGGTGGTGTACTGGTACCTATTGGTAGTTTTGGAATTCTGAATAAAATATTCTTAGCATTTCCATGGCAACAAGTTTGACTAAAACAGAAATTAGTGGTGGTGCACTTTTCCGGAGAACTCTAAAACCGTTCAATGTTTCTTCACCAAACTTGGCACATAGATTGGTCTGGTGGTATGCTGGTGCCTTTTGGTAGTTTTGGATTTGTGAATAAAATATTTTTGGCATTTCCATGGCAACAAGTTTGACATAGACTGAAATTTGTGGTAGTGCTCCTTTCTGGAGCAGAACTTTACAAACCTCTCAATACTCTCTATCCACTTTCCTATATACACACCTAAATATTTGACATAATCATAACTCGTAGACATGAAGAGTATTTTGCCATTGCGGGGGATATTGATGACTTTGTCTTCTTGTTAGCCTTAATATCTTTAGAAAGGTGATAAATGTACTATGTTGTCAATATATCAACTCACCTAAAGTGTACCTAATTTTTATTTCAATTGACTTAACATTCCCATGCATTTAAAGGGCAGTTTACAGGAGACAATTTGGTGCCAAAACAAAAACTGAAGATTTTTTCAGAGTTCAACAACAGAAATCTGAAATAGTCCTTACATTTATGCTAATAATACAGGTGGTGTACAAATATGAATTAACATTTTTCTAAACAAATACATGTTGAATGACTGTGTTCCTTTACTTAATTATCGTTTCTTTATTGAAGAAATATTAATATAAATGTTAAGTCTTTATAAAGAAGTTTCCCGTCATGCATGCACATCTTTATCACAGCGTCCTATATGGCCAACGATTTGCAGTCGTTTGTTGCAAAGGTTTAATAAGTTTTTTTATGCTTGAAAAAGACAGAGGTAAACCTTTCATGAGTTTAGAAAGGGTTTATTACAAAACTTGTAGAGCTGTTGGTGTGTCTTACCACCAAGTTTACAATATTGTAAACAAATCAGACAAGACAAGGACCGTCTCAAAAGCATAACCGGGACGTAAAACCACCCTTGTCATCTTTGACAAGGGAGTACTTAAACGGGCGGTCTACAAACTTTATGAGAAGACGAATATATATATTCTAAAGATGCTACACCAGCGACTTCGTTAAATATTTGGCCAATGTTCACAACTAGATTAAACTGACTGAATTACATCCATATTTTTGCAATGAAATATACTGTTGACATGAAAAACATTTATTAAAGCGTTTCACATTTCTACAATCAATCGATAAGATAGCACAAGTGATAGGATTCTTTCTAATGTACAGTAATTCGTATGTTTATTTCAAAACCAACACACATACACAAATGATGCCTTACATAACCAATACGTATACTATACGTACACATATTCAACATTTTGAAGAAAACATCTATTGACATGACCCCTCGCCCGAGCTTGTGTTCAGGTGTCAATTTTAACTGTCGATACCGTGCATGCTGATGACGTAACACAGGCAGTTAATGTTTGTATCAAATAACGTCCCACTACCCCTTATTTTTCTAAGTTTTTGATATTTTCATATGTAAAAACACATTTTAGGGAATATCTCAAAATTTATTCCCTCGCTATACATTAGGTAGATGTTTCTTAAAGGGATATTTGTTATTGAAGTAACTGTGATATCTCTGAATTTCAAAAATATGTCAATAAAGCATTTCTATCATTTCCGACAGTACTTTAATTCCCTAATTATGTTTGAGTGAGTTTAGTTTTATGCGGCACTCAGCAATTTTCCAGCTATATGGCGACGGTCTGTAAAGAATCGATTCTGGACCAGACAATCCGGTGATCAACATCATGAACATCGATCTGCGCAATTGGGATACGATGACAGGTGTCAATCAAGTCGGCGAGCCTGACCATCCGATCCGTTAGTCGCCTTTTACGACAAGCATGGGTTAATTCTAACACGGATCTTCACGGGTGTAGACAAGCATGGGTTGCTGAAGATCAGTTCTATTCCGGGTCTTCATGGGTTACTCTCGTCTGAAATATATATTTTTCCATGAAGGGAGTCAACATGACCCCCTTCCAGAATTTCAAAGGTTGTGGCTTTATGGAACTTTCTGTTCACAAAGGGAAACATATACACAAGGTGATGACAGGAGACACATACAGGTTCGTGTTCAAGGTATCTTTCTCTCTCATGGTCGTATGCGTTGGTGCAGCAGGTGCTTGTGTTGTAGAACAGTTCCAGGAAACCGGATGTATTCTTAGGTGCAGGTAGCATCATGTCCATGAAAGGCCGTCTGATCAGCGGAAATATGTCTGTCTTACTGACGAACAAGTCAGTGGTTGTCCTCATGACGATGTGTGTTCGATTTTCAGTGTAAAAGAAGATATCCAGAAAAGGCCATTTCCACGGGTATTGACGGATCTTTTGACTCTGACGTGGGAATAATTTCCACCATATGTTTCCGAGGTAACAGCTATATTCTGTCTCCAGAGATTTGAAGATATTTAACAGTGAAGGCTTGTCCTTTGTTCTAACAATTAAATCCACATCATCGTCCCAAGGAATCATTCCGTCATGTTGGTAGGACCCGAGTAAGGAACCACCATACAGAAAGTAGGTTATATTTGGCAAAGATTCAGAGAAATCTTTCAGCAGTTTTCTGAACATCGTTCTGTAAGAAGTTGATATCCTTTCAGAAAACATGGCCATCTTGTGATCACGTAGACTGTTGTCATGGTAACCAACTGCAGACTGAACCTCATCACGTTCCTTATTTGGAAATAACTTTCGTAACGTTTTCAGCATTTGTCCGTCGACTTCAGACACTTGTTTCCAGGTTGTGGTCTTCACTGGTGAACGTTTCGTCAGGGGATAAATTTGCAGCTTTGAGGAGAAGCTACAATACACAATGACAAGAACATTCCCTGTAAGAAGGAGGACAATCAGATCCCTCATGTCACTGATGTCTCTACCACTCGCCCCTCACAGGCACGGAAATATGAATATATGTTCACACCAAAAAGGTTCGTCACAAAGTCACCCACTGCTTCATTACCCTTGTATACTCCACAAGATAACATATATCAAGAAAGATCACTGAGAAGAAACACAATATCGTTTAATTAGATCCATAAATATACGCATTGTGTAGCTTGGTCAATTGGGCGATGAAAATCTCTCCGCAGAATCAATATTATTTAATTTCGAACGAAACACTTAAGAGCTTTAGATTCGATATCATCAACGTGGAGTGTGATGAAGAGGGGGCTGTCCACAGCTGTTGCCGTCCCAGACAATGGAGCTCAGGCCTCATTTCTCAGGTAGTACAGTCCGTGAGTTGCAGGTAGAATGAACGTTTAACAAATGTCGGTAAATACATTTTAAGTTCTGTTTTACACTTCCGAACATTTTTTTACATCTTACCGTCTTTTCAAAGTGAGAATTATCTTATTCCTTCACATTTTGTACATGAGCGGTAAACGTTCCTTAGTGATATCTCACAACCACAGCAGGCCCTGAAGAGCTCTTGGACGTAAAATAAGTGTCTGCGGAAACATTGGAATGTGTTCATATATCCCTGTGTGATCAACATCCATTCACAGATGTGTAAGTTATCCATGTAATTTTGTTGATCTTTTGGTGAAAATGCTGAATTTACTAGGGGGTTCAGTTGGAAAACGTCAAATTAGATTTTATGATTCAAGTTTATTTAAAACGTATGCTAGTTTCTTGAATAAGCGATTGCTATTTGAGGTTTGTCAAAAGCTGCAAGAAAAGTCATGACACACAGGCAAGTCTGTCAGTTATTTTACACCATTAGCTACATCCACTTGGAAAAGCGAGAGAAACAATCAGATTCGTGGAGGTAACGGAAACCCACTTCAAATATAGATACTGTTACAGTGCATATATTTCTTCATACATTTTTTATATTTTTCACAAATTATTCATAACAAAGAAAATTCGTATACGTTCAAGTTGCAGTGCATAGTGTGTCTTGTTTATAGCCCCGCGTATCAAGCGCAGTAGTAGGCAATTAGCAAACGAGTCCACGCCAACCTTAAACTAATTAATCAAAGATGAAGCTAGCGAGCTGTGTCGGCTCCGGCCTTTCTTCTCGGGTACATCCCTTGGTCAAGCACAGATAAATAGTCTCATCCCAGCAGGAGCATATCTACCACCAACTAAGTCGTAATCGAAAATCAACTTTTGTTGAACAAGATCGAGATTACCATCATGCCATCCTCTTTGTCCTGTCGTAAATGCCATGGTCAGGCGCTGACAGATATTTTGTTAAGCAGCTGGCGCAAGCTGACCGTGGCTACACCACAAAGAAAATCAAACCTTGTTAGGTAATCATCTTCTTACCACCCACCTCGTGTAGTATACTTTGTCAGCATAGGGTAGATAACGCATATGGAAACTTCAACTTTATAGAAACTTGATAATGACAAACGAGCAGAGCTGTGGGGTATAAAATCCTGGGTTCTTCCATCTCAGGCACACTTGCTTGAATAAACCCTGGATCTCATAGCTCTGGCTCCTTTCTTGTTTCAAGGTAAGAAACATTTAAACTTTAGTCTTGTTTAACTTGTTATTTCTTTGCAATTATCGTCTAGAAAATGTTAGAGTTAGGTTAGAAACATTCCTACAACATTGGAGCGCTTAGTCATTGCAAATGCTAGTTCTAGATAACCGATTAATTATTAGGCACTACCCAGGGATATTTATTTATGCACATTGCGTCGTGGGCTCCTCAAGTTTATGTTTTTTCATGTACAAACGAATAGGTCTTTTCTATGTTTCGACACACATGAGTGTATTCCCAGTCTTTTGTCTTGTTTTATTCATTTGCGTGTTAGTTCTGTATATGCAGGTTAGATTCTCGTTCAGTAGTCTAGATTCTAGTAGCTTAGTCACAAAAACAGTTCCGAGAGTTTATACAATCAATTCCAGCAAAGACGAAGTTTATGTATTTTACTATAGTCCGCCGATCAAATGATATTCGTGTAGATTTACCTCAGATACGCGCTCACATGATAGGTATAACAGCCAACATTTGTGTTTTGATATTTCACCAACACTATAAGAATTTGAATAATGATGTATTAAACGTTCCGTTCCGCGTGCAGTTGTATACCGTACAGAACAGTTTATACGCGAATCACATTACCGTAATCAGTAGAAAATGGTATTGTCTACTCTTCATATTACCAGAAAATATACATTCAAATCCGTGTAGTTTGCAATTACAGTCTTCGTTCCGTATTGGTTTAGCTCCGTAATTTAAGAAATTCGCGTAGCCAATAACAACAGCGCCGTCCTAGTACATTATTACATATTCATTTAACTAAGTTACTGTCTTGTTTTGTAAAGCACAAAAATGTAGCACTACAGCATTACATATATTCTAGGTCATGGCTTAACTCCGTATATGTCGATATTACACGTTGCCAATAGCAACATCGCCGTTGAAATACATTTACCGTAGTCACCCAAATAATTCAGGATGGGACAAAGTAGGACTCTAGCTAAAACTATATCGTCTGTCCCCGTAGTTACACATATTTATATCACTCTCTAGTTCCACTTACCGTATCTACCGAAATTATTGTATTGAGAAAATATATGTTAACATTACAGTTAGAATGCATACAGTCAATACCGGAGTTAAATGGTATATGTCAATTCTGAGCACTTCGCGCCGTTTACCGTATTTGCTCAAGGCATGTTTGTTGATAACGGAAATTACTTATACAAGTCATAAATCGTTACCGTAGCTAATGCATTAAGCGCGACATACCGTAATAATAGTAAATTCCTACCGTAGTCAATACACTAAGCGCAACATACCCTAATAGTCATAAATTCCTACCGTAGTTAACGCAATAGGCACTACATACCGTAATTGTCATAAATCGCTACCGTAGTTAACGCATTAGGCGCGACATAACGTAATAGTCACAAATCCGCACAACAGTTAATGAACTAGGCACTACATGCTGTAAGTAAACTGTTGGGCGCTCCACTCAGTATTTGTTCTTTGCAATTGTTGTTGATGATTAATTTATCCGTCAGGTTATGTTATTTATCAGTACCGTAGTTACTCAAGAAAATGTTGTATTATTTGTATTATGTTTCTGTAAGCAGTTACCGTACGTACCCTGATGTACCACACATTGCTTGTATTACCGGACTTAGGTATAAACTGTATTAGGATATCATTGATTACTATTTCTATTATTGTATGTAATTATTATGTATGAATTGATGTACATTGAATGTCATGCAAGGACACTTGCTTGAATAAACCCTGGATCTCATAGCTCTGGCTCCTTTCTTGTTTCAAGGTTTCAAGGCTTGCTCCCCTATAGCTAATTCCCCAAATCGAGGCCTGACAGCACCTTTAGCACACATAGCGCTAAAGGTCGTCCTAACGGACACAAAAAGAAAGGCTGTCTTAATTGGTGGAGACGTTCGATCCTCGATGCCTGGAGCCAACCCTGAAAACTACAAGAGGAGACTGAGAGGCTTCCGTACACCTGAGTCCCCTCTAGCAACACCACCTCCACAGTTCGACACAACATCACGCCTGACGACACCATCACCCCCCTTTATCAACGTACGAAACGAGGTCAGACATCACATCACAGTCCTTCGCCAGCTCGTCTGATAACACCCGGCAACATCCCACAGCAATGGCTCAAGTACACCTCCCTAAGTACAATGGACAGCAGGATGCTGAAAGTTGGTGGGCAGATTTTGCCAACTTCAACATCCTCCATGGACACTCTGACTACAGATCCTGTAGAATTCTGCCCTTCTACTTGGACGGGGCTGCAAAGGTGTGGTTTCAAGACCTACCTGAAACCACACAACTGGACATGCAGTCGTTGAAGGCAGCCTTCCATCAACGTTTCCGACGATCCTCGGCCTTTGACATGGGCCTTTTACACATGGCACAGAAGGAGCACGAAAAGGTAGAAGATTTCATCACCAGGGTGCAATCATCCACGTTGCACTCCACCTTGCCTCAATCTGTGATAGTGGCCATTGCAATCAATGGGCTACTCCCACGGATTAAGCAGTGGGTGTACACGAAGGAGCCTGCAACCCTGGACGAGGTTCGTCACCAGGCACAGCTGGCCGTACAGTCACAGGCCCCCAGCACAGCAGAGGTCGGCTTGGTCCAACAAGTTGAACAACTAACGAACTTGGTGGCCACGCTGATTACAACAAATAAGGCCTGTGCTGTACAGTCAGCAATCCCTTCATCCAGCCCACAGCAGCAAGAGCCCCGGGACCACCACCAACAGCAACAACACCCATACCAACAACCACCACCGCTGCCACCACAACCACAGCAGCAGTACCAACCAGCGCCACCACCACAGCAGTACCAACCACCACCACTGCCACCACAGCAGTACCACCCAGCGCCACAGCAGTATCCAGCTTCAGCTCCCCCTCTACAGCCATACAGCACAGCGCAGCAACACCCACAACCCTTCCCTTACCAGCCTGGCTCCAGCAACAGACGACTGTCAACACCACAGCACCTTCGAGGCAGATGTCGCGGATGTGGTGAGTTTTTTCGGTTCCCTCACAATTGCCCTCACAGAAACACAATATGCAGTTACTGCGGTTTAACAGGTCACCATGCTAAAGTTTGTCTGCGTGCATACTATGCTCAAGGTAGGCAGTCACAATAGGGACTCGCGCCTGATTCTCAGCATTCTGGGGTCAGGCAAGAGTCAGATTTTGTATCTCTTGTGGCACCCTTGACAAAGAACACTGTTCATGTCAAGGTGAAACAAGTCAGAACATTAGCTCTTGTTGACACAGGTGCCTCAGTTAGCTGTGTCAGCATGGGTTACTTACGCAAGATAGGTATCAAACCTTTTCATTTAGGTCCATCTCACCTCACTGAAATCATTGGTGTAGGAGGTGAAAACACTCTGTGCTAGGTTCTATCTCTCTTGACATCAACATAGGTCACATCTATCTCTCTCAAACCTTTCATGTCTTCCATAACCTACATCACTCACTCATCTTAGGCATTGACTTCCTTGAGTCCAACAAAGTCACCATAGACCTGCCCTCAAAGTGCTTACACATACACGAAGGTCTTGTGTCTGTCTCTCTGGCATCAATCAATGGCGGTTATGTAAGGCCATACAAATCTGTTGTCATTCCTCCACACTCTCAAGCTGACATTCCCATCAAAATTTCTCATTGTCAACAAGGTCAAGTTTTTCTCTTGGAACCCGTCCCAGCACTAAATGACATGGAGCTCCAAGGTGCCAAATGTCTCATTACAAACCACCCCAAATCAGTTTGCATGAGATTACTTAATGCAAGTGACAGCCATGTCACACTGTTTTCTAAAACTGTCATTGCTGTTGCCTCAGAGATTGACCCTACATCTGTCCTTGACCTCCCTGACGCGTCTGATTCTGACTCTCCTTCTACAAGTGCTAACACAACACATTCACAAGACATTGAGTTTGATCTCAGTGATGCTGATCTCACACAGGAACAAAGAAAACATTTACATGCATTTCTACAATCACAAAGGTCAGTTTTTGCCACAGATTTGTCAGACTTAGGACACACTCACTTACATCATCACAAAATAGATACAGGTGATGCCAGACCCATTAGACTCCCTTTTTACAGACAAAATGCAGCCATTAGGAAAGAATGCTCTAGACAAGTCCAAGAAATGTTAGAAGCTAATATCATTCAGCCTAGTTCTTCTGAGTGGCACTCTCCTGTTGTCATGGTTAAAAAACGTGACTCTTCTTACCGTTTTGCCGTAGATTATAGACGCCTCAATGCAGTTACCAAGCCCATATTTTTTCCTCTACCACGTTTTGAAGATGTTGTTGATGCTGTAGGCGATAGCCATGCCAAAATTTTTAGTGTTCTTGACTGTGCTAGTGGCTTTTGGCAAATACCACTTCACCCCGAAACAAAACACAAATCAGCATTCATTACACCTGATGGCGTGTTTGAATGGAATCGCCTCCCCTTTGGTCTCAAAAATGCCCCAATGGCTTTTCAGCAAACAATTTCAGAGGCACTAAAAGAAATGAATTGGCGTTACATATTGATATATGTTGACGACATCATAATATTTTCCAAAAACCTTTTCGGAACATCTGTGTCACCTCAAGGCAGTATTTCAAAAGATCAGAGAAGCAGGCCTCACTCTAAAACCCAGCAAGTGTAAATTCGCCACAAAACAAGTCACCTATTTAGGTCATATCTTCAGCAAAGATGGCATCCATGTTGATCCGTCAAAAAATAGATTCGGTCACACACATCCACACCTCCTAAAATGTCCATGATGTGCGCCATTTCTTGGGCTTGGCATCATATTATCGCAAATTTGTGGCCAACTTTTCTGGTATAGCCTCCCCACTGTTTAACCTTCTGAAAAAAGATGTGTCATTTGAATGGTCTGACCATTGTCAGCAGGCATTTGAAAAGCTGAAACAAGCTCTTACAACTGCACCTATCCTTGCATACCCTGACCAAACAAAGCCCTTCATACTCACAACGGATGCATCACAAACTGCAATAGGGTACATTTTAGGCCAACTTGATTCACAGGGCAGAGAACGAGTAATCTGTTATGGTGGTCGCCTTCCACACTACAGAAAAGAATTGGGGAATCACACATTTAGAATGCCTAGCCGTCCTAGAGGGTATCAAAAACTTCAGGGTGTATCTTGCCAATGGTTCATTTTCTGTCTACACAGACCACAAGGCTCTTACTTGGCTAAAGAAAACGAAACATGACTCTGGTCGGCTTAGTAGATGGTCCCTGATGCTGCAAGAATATGATTTTGAGATTATACACAGACCAGGCAAATCTAACACAAATGCAGATGCCCTATCTCGCATTGCACATGCAGAACAGGTACATGAACCCAACACTGAAGACATACCTTCCCCACCCATTTCAACAAAACCAATCTCTTCACCATGCCAATATGCACAGGTAGCTGCCACTGCTTCCTCTCCACTCTTACCCACTCCAACTTCACATACCACATCCCAGTCAAGCAACCCCATCAAGCAAGTGTCATTTCCACACCCTGAGAGCAACATGAGGTCTACAACCTCGACTGCCTCCTCTCAACATTATGCTCATTCCAATGCAGGCATCATGAGGTCTACACCCTCGACTGCCTCCTCTCAACATTATGCTCATTCCAATGCAGGCAACATGAGGTCTACACCCTCGACTGCCTCCACTCGCTATTCTACCCATTTCAATGCAGGCAACATGAGGTCTACACCCTCGACTGCCTCCACTCGACACTCTACCCATTTCAATGCAGGCAACATGAGGTCTACACCCTCGACTGTCTCCACTCGCAATTCTTCCCATTTCAATGCAGGCAACATGAGGTCTACACCCTCGACTGCCTCCACTCGCCATTCTACCCATTTCAATGCAGGCAACATGAGGTCTACACCCTCGACTGCCTCCACTCGACACTCTACCCATTTTAATGCAGGCAACATGAGGTCTACACCCTCGACTGCCTCCACCCGCAATTCTTCCCATTTCAATGCAGGCAACATGAGGTCTACACCCTCGACTGCCTCCGCCCGCCATTCTACCAATTCCAATGCAGGCAACATGAGGCCTACACCCTCGACTGCCTCCACCCGCCATTCTACCAATTCCAATGCAGGCAACATGAGGCCTACACCCTCGACTGCCTCCACGCGCCCATATGCACATTCTATCGAAGGCAACATGAGCTCTACACGCTCAAATGCCCCCTGTCATCCACATGCTCATTCAAAACCAGGCAACGCAAGGTCTACATCCCCGAAAGCCTTATTGCACAAACATCAACAAGGTCGACAATTCATATCTCGTCCCTCAAATCAACTAGTGTCTACATGTTCAGACAAATCACCTTTTTCCTCTCAAGACACTATTCTACAACACACAGATCACGCCAAGTTCAAAACTACATTACATTCAAATACTGACAATCAACGACTTCATTCACACAATGTTTCTACAGAAGACACCTGCAGAGATGCCGTGTCATCCTCTATATCTGTAGACTTTGTCTACAAATCAGGTCCAACCCCCGCTGGTCCTATGGTTTTCACTATAGGCACTGATCTAGACGATGAAGGCTTGGCAGAAAAACAACGTAAGTCTTTGGACCTTCGTCCAATCATTGACTACATTGAGAAAGGTGAAATTCCTCCACCTATACAGATGCTCAAGTGAAGGGTCTTGCAGGCCTTTCCCAGGAGTATGACATTCGTGACGGTATTCTGTACCATTTCTATCATGCCAAGCATAGAGGTCAGAAAAACAACCCTCCCATGGTCACGCGCAGCTAGCTGTCCCCGCTTGCTGTCGCAGAAAGAGCTTCTTTTTGCCTACCATGATTCCAAAGCTGGTGGTTGCCACTTTGGACGAGACACCACACGTCAAACAATACTCACTAAGTATTATTGGCCAGGCCTATACCAGGATATTGAGAATTATATCAAGTCCTGTGATGACTGTCAACGCTCCAAAAGAAGGACAAATGCTGCCAGCACCAATGGTGCCTATGCCTATTGAGGACACATTCTCTCGTGTCCATGTTGACATCCTCGGGTCCACTACCTGAGACTAAAGAGAAGGCTACAAATATGTTCTCCTTGCTGCTGATTGATTCTCCTCGCTGGACTGAAGGTTTCCCAATGCGACTCAAGAAGCATCTGAGGTTGCATCAATCCTGTTTAATGAGGTGTTTTCACGATTTGGTGCTCCTCGTACACTTCTTACTGACCGAGGCAGGCAGTTCACGCCCAAGTTGGTAAATGCCCTCTGTGAACTCTTGGATATCAAACACTATTACACTTCATCCTATCACCCCCAAACCAATGGCATGTGTGAGAGGAGGAATAGTGTAATAGAACAGGCTCTCCGAACATATGCTGACCCTGATCAAACCAACTGGGCCAAACTCATTCCATGTGTAATGATGGCCATGCGCAATGTACCTTGTCAATCAACTGGGTATTCGCCACACTACCTTCTGTTTGGGAAGGAAATGAATCTCCCTTTTGACACTACCTTACTGCCCAAATCTACTCTTGGCAAGGATGCACAGGGTCATCTGCAAGATCTCTTAACAAACCTCAGTGTGGCTAAATCACTTGCAAAGGACAACATGTCTGCTGCACAGGACAAAAGCAAGGGTCTTCAGGATATCAGATCCAAGGAGCCTTCCTACTCTGTTGGCGATCAGGTTCTAATGACTGATCCCACAGTCAAAACCGGCCTTTCACCCAAACTATCAAAGAAATGGATAGGGCCTTACAGAATCATTCGCATTGGTCTAAACCACACATACAAACTCATGAATGCAAGCACAAACAAGGAACATAAATCATTCATACATGCCAACAGACTCAAGCCTTATACACCTCCCACTCCTCGTATGCAAGTGTCACAACCCACCCAGCATCTGGCAACACCTACTCAGTCAACATCCTCCCAGCCTGACAATGCACATAGAGAAGGCTCACAAACAGCTACTCCAACTCCGTCAACAGCCTCACAGCCAGACAATCCTATCACAACACAGCACATGTCAAGCCAAGAACCAGACAATGAACCAGACAACACACACCCATCATCTTCCCAACAAGATGATCAACTGTATGCGGTAAAACGCATTCACAAAGCCAAAAAGCGATCAGGAGAAACCCATTACTTAATTGAATGGGAAGGTTACCCACAGCGTACATGGGAACCAGCCTCTAACCTTAGTCCTGAAATGATAAGTGATTACCACACTTACAGAACCCGATTGGGCCACAGACGAAAACGGAAGCACAAATATTTTGCAAAATCATAGATCATGACCTTCCATGGTATTCCTCCTGAAAACATGTCATCTTCGGTCAAGGTAGATGAGCTCTGACCAACCCTTACAGGTAATCATATTACCTTGTGTTTTATAAGTGCTACGCTGTGAAATGTTGCGGCCACAACTTTCCTGCATTATGGTCATCCCATCTGACTTGTCCCTTGGTTTCTTTTTGTCGTAGGTCCATCATGGGGAGCCACTATCCTATCGTTACTGCTGCTATTTGTGAATCCTGCCCTGGCTGAAAACCGATCCAGCGACTAAATTATGGGGTACTGTTTAAGCCATCAACCCCTGTCCATTTTGCAACCGAATACTGGCTTCACACATATGAGATTAGGCTACCATCTAACCCAACCATCCCTTCCTTGTCAACATGCCCCACTTCAAATGCTACATGCCTTCTCATCCAACAAATTCAAACACACCTTCTTTCTCTGCAAACCAAATGTATCTCACACCTCAACACAACGCGTACACAGATCAAACAGTTGATTCCAGAATCAAAACTGAAATCTCCTTCCAGGTCCAAACGGGCACTTTTAAGCTTTGTTGGGGCCTTTTTCTAAGACTCTGTTTGGCACCGCCACTACAGGCGATGTCAACATCCTTGCACAGCACATTAACACACTCACAAAACATGAAATGAATGTTATCAATACACTTCGACAGCACTCCCAACACCTCTCTTCTTTCATGCAACTCATTGACAAACGGTTCACAAATGCATTGCAAGGTATCAAAGCCAACCATGACACCATGCAATATGTTACACAAACCATTAACAGAAATACCAAATCTCTCCAAGCAACGTTTGTTTTACTTTCTACTCTCCTAACTGAACAAATACGACATGCTTATGATATTGAGCATCAATTGATCAACTAAAATCAGGCATTTTAGATTTAGTTCAAGGTCGTCTGTCACCACTCCTTCTTTCTCCTGAAGTCTTAAAACAAACAATCCATCATCTATCGCTGTCTCCTATCTGAAAAGTACAGAGGATTCCACCTTCTACAAACTGATCCGTCTTTTTATTATGCACATGCCCAATTCTTATATGCTAGAACCAAACTAAACATCTATGTGTCCATCAAATTTCCCATTTCTTCTATCAGCAAGCCTTTTCATCTCTACAAAATTCTTTTCACTCCCTGTACCTGTCAATCAAACATCCTCTCACTCTACTCAGCTTCTGGATCTCCCATCATATTTTGCTATCTCATTTGATTCTCAGCACTATGCTACACTTGATACTTCTCAGCTATCATCTTGCACAGGTCGGTCACTTCTTCACTGTCCTTTCTGCCTTCCCCTTCAAGCTTCGAACAATCCATCGTGTGAAATTGCTCTCTTCCAAGATAGAAGAAGTGATATCAAATCCATGTGCAATTTTAGATACATAACCCAGCCACAACCACCTCAACTTATTCCCTGCTGATTCTTCCCATATTCTGGTCTACCAAATACCCTTTCTCTCGCTAACATCCCCAGGTCATCGTCGTATGGTACCTGGCTGTACCTTCTGTGTTCTTGGCACTCCTGTTCTTGCACGCTTCCACGGAAACACTCTATTATCCTGCAGCCTTTGGCACCTGTCACAACACATCTGAAAAGCTGACACGTTTGCACCCTGTGAACCTTGCTCTCCTACAGCATTTCTTTGATCCTTCAACCCTTGCTACCATTGCAGGTGACACTAATTTCAAGAAGGCCATCCAAATTCAAATTCCGGATTTTCATATCTATTCCCACAAAATTTCCAAAATACTTGCTCAAGATAAGAATACCCATTTAAGTCTCAGACGAATTGCTGAGCGGGCCAAAAATGATCAGACCATCTTCCAGAATCTAGCGAACCCTCCTAGATGGTCAGATTGCTGTCCCTAGCTCATGGCCCGACACAAACACCATTATTGTCCTCATCAGCACCAGTATATCGCTCCTCTCTATCTGTTTGGTCATTTGGATGTTCTTCAAACTACGACTCTCTCGGCAGCATTTGTTTTAATGTCCCACGCTGCTCCTGTCAAATCTGCTTTACTTCAAACTTTAACTACGATGCCTACACATCTACTACCATTAATCCCTCTGATCTTGTAATCACTACTTTAACTGACTACCATGTCTCCATTCTGTTAGGGATCCTGACTGTCCTCCTGACAGCACTTCTCATCTTTGTCTTTACACACAGTATTCTCGACCTAACAACTGTCTATTCCTAGAACTCACTACTGGTCCTGAATGTGTGACTATTCCATTTTTTCCACTCACACTGTGTCCTTCCTACTGGCGCATCCAACCTCCTTCTGTCATAGAAGACCTTCAACTCTCAGGATATTTCTTTCCCACTCTCACACTCCACTGGCCTGATTTCCATGTCACCAATAAACTGACCCACCGTTCACTCAACATCCCCAAATCAATCTCGGTCTCCTATCTCACTTCCCGCAAATTACGCAAACTCTTTCAGCAACCGTTTACCGCATATATTTTACTTGTCCACCATGGGTATTTTCAAGTTTTGGAACCGACTGGCATGGTCTTTTAAAGGTCTTTTAAAGGGCAAATTGTTAGGGAACGCTAAAAACTCCCTCATCATTCAACCTGTCTCAAGTATAAACTATGTATCTTTTCACCTTTTTCAGGTTCCTTTTTTACTTGTCCATCTTTTTTAAATTGTCCCTGATTTCTTCTACTGCCATGTGTATTTGTATTTCAGGTCAAATAATTGTATTTCAATTCTTGTACCATAATTGTTTAAATATACCACCCCTATGTCCATCCTATTTTTGCTTGTTTTGATCATTGTGTATACGTTTGTCAAACGCTATCATGCGCACCTCTTTGATTCTCATTGTACATCTTGGTATTTGTAACCCTTTCCTGTTTTTGTAAAAGCTTTTGAGGACAAAAGCTCCACGACGCATAGGGTATTGTTACAGTGCATATATTTCTTCATACATTTTTTATATTTTCACACAAATTATTCATAACAAAGAAAATTCGTATACGTTCAAGTTGCAGTGCATAGTGTGTCTTGTTTATAGCCCCGTATCAAGCGCATAGTAGTAGTAGGCAATTAGCAAACGAGTCCACGCCAACCTTAAACTAATTAATCAAAGATGAAGCTAGCGAGCTGTGTCGGCTCCGGCCTTTCTTCTCGGGTACATCCCTTGGTCAAGCACAGATAAATAGTCTCATCCCAGCAGGAGCATATCTTACCACCAACTAAGTCGTAATCGAAAATCAACTTTGTTGAACAAGATCGAGATTATCATCATGCCATCCTCTTTGTCCTGTCGTAAATGCCATGGTCAGGCGCTGACAGATATTTTGTTAAGCAGCTGGCGCAAGCTGACCGTGGCTACACCACAAAGAAAATCAAACCTTGTTAGGTAATCATCTTCTTACCACCCACCTCGTGTAGTATACTTTGTCAGCATAGGTAGATAACGCATATGGAAACTTCAACTTTATAGAAACTTGATAATGACAAACGAGCAGAGCTGTGGGGTATAAAATCCTGGGTTCTTCCATCTCAGGCACACTTGCTTGAATAAACCCTGGATCTCATAGCTCTGGCTCCTTTCTTTGTTTCAAGGTAAGAAACATTTAAACTTTAGTCTTGTTTAACTTGTTATTTCTTTGCAATTATCGTCTAGAAAATGTTAGAGTTAGGTTAGAAACATTCCTACAACATTGGAGCGCTTAGTCATTGCAAATGCTAGTTCTAGATAACCGATTAATTATTAGGCACTACCCAGGATATTTATTTATGCACATTGCGTCGTGGGCTCCTCAAGTTTATGTTTTCATGTACAAACGAATAGGTCTTTCTATGTTTCGACACACATGAGTGTATTCCCAGTCTTTTGTCTTGTTTTATTCATTTGCGTGTTAGTTCTGTATATGCAGGTTAGATTCTCGTTCAGTAGTCTAGATTCTAGTAGCTTAGTCACAAAACAGTTCCGAGAGTTTATACAATCAATTCCAGCAAAGACGAAGTTTATGTATTTTACTATAGTCCGCCGATCAAATGATATTCGTGTAGATTTACCTCAGATACGCGCTCACATGATAGGTATAACAGCCAACATTTGTGTTTTGATATTTCACCAACACTATAAGAATTTGAATAATGATGTATTAAACGTTCCGTTCCGCGTGCAGTTGTATACCGTACAGAACAGTTTATACGCGAATCACATTACCGTAATCAGTAGAAAATGGTATTGTCTACTCTTCATATTACCAGAAAATATACATTCAAATCCGTGTAGTTTGCAATTACAGTCTTCGTTCCGTATTGGTTTAGCTCCGTAATTTAAGAAATTCGCGTAGCCAATAACAACAGCGCCGTCCTGGTACATTATTACATATTCATTTAACTAAGTTACTGTCTTGTTTTGTAAAGCACAAAAATGTAGCACTACAGCATTACATATATTCTAGGTCATGGCTTAACTCCGTATATGTCGATATTACACGTTGCCAATAGCAACATCGCCGTTGAAATACATTTACCGTAGTCACCCAAATAATTCAGGATGGGACAAAGTAGGACTCTAGCTAAAACTATATCGTCTGTCCCCGTAGTTACACATATTTATATCACTCTCTAGTTCCACTTACCGTATCTACCGAAATTATTGTATTGAGAAAAAATATATGTTAACATTACAGTTAGAATGCATACAGTCAATACCGGAGTTAAATGGTATATGTCAATTCTGAGCACTTCGCGCCGTTTACCGTATTTGCTCAAGGCATGTTTGTTGATAACGGAAATTACTTATACAAGTCATAAATCGTTACCGTAGCTAATGCATTAAGCGCGACATACCGTAATAATAGTAAATTCTACCGTAGTCAATACACTAAGCACCATACCCTAATAGTCATAAATTCCTACCGTAGTTAACGCAATAGGCACTACATACCGTAATTGTCATAAATCGCTACCGTAGTTAACGCATTAGGCGCGACATAACGTAATAGTCACAAATCCGCACAACAGTTAATGAACTAGGCACTACATGCTGTAAGTAAACTGTTAAGCGCTCCACTCAGTATTTGTTCTTTGCAATTGTTGTTGATGATTAATTTATCCGTCAGGGTTATGTTATTTATCAGTACCGTAGTTACTCAAGAAAATGTTGTATTATTTGTATTATGTTTCTGTAAGCAGTTACCGTACGTACCCTGATGTACCACACATTGCTTGTATTACCGGACTTAGGTATAAACTGTATTAGGATATCATTGATTACTATTTCTATTATTGTATGTAATTATTATGTATGAATTGATGTACATTGAATGTCATGCAAGGACACTTGCTTGAATAAACCCTGGATCTCATAGCTCTGGCTCCTTTCTTGTTTCAAGGTTTCAAGGCTTGCTCCCTATAGCTAATTCCCCAAATCGAGGCCTGACAGTACCTTTAGCACACATAGCGCTAAAGGTCGTCCTAACGGACACAAAAAGAAAGGCTGTCTTAATACTAAACCCGAGAATGGATATCTGGATCCTGTCTGGAGACGAAGTCGGCCGAACACTGAGTTTAATTATTTATCTGGTGTGACCCTGAACAATATCACTTCCCCGCTCCCACCAGCAGCTACTGTGAAGTAAAAGCCGGAAATAAAGTCTCGAGATTCATCAGGTGTGATATCCTCATTATAGGCATTCTCTACAGAGGTTAAATGGAGTTCTTTCTTGCTGCTAAAATTAGGTATTTACGGTGACATACCACGCGATGTAAAATCGCAGTGTAACGTTAGGTTTCTGACATTCAAGACAGTAGTCCAAGAGTTCGGCACCGCTGCCACAAAAATGGCTCATACCAAAGTAACCACAACAATAGAATAAGTTTTTACAACTTTAATTCTCCCCTTAAGGTATAATTAAACCCCAGTAACTATACAAAGCTGAACCAGTTCTAAAAGTACTAAAACAAATAACTACCTAAACTAGCTGCACATACGTTTCTGCCTACCTCTAATATTGCACTATACTAATATCCTTACACCCACACTAATATAGACAAGGACTAAATATACAAAACTGAACACTAAGAAATGAAAAAAGTAGCAAAAAAGAAAATTGCCACTCTATGGTCTTTCAGATGTGTAACAGAATGTCAGTGCTCTTTTGTCCCACATTTTGACATGTGGGTTGGTTTGGTGGTGTGTGTGTGGTGGTGGTGTGATGTGGTGTGGTGGTGTTATGGTGTGGTGTGTGTGGTGTGGTGTGGTGTGGTGTGGTGTGGTGGTGTGTGTGGTGGTGGTGTGATGTGGTGGTGTTATGGTGTGGTGTGTGTGGTGGTGTGGTGGTGTGGTACCGCTCACACACAGGCGAAGGTTTCCCTCACGGAGTAGAAGGTGCCTGTGTAGTTAATGATGGCTGTGCCATCTACATCTCACTCTTACTCGGATATACCCTCTCCTCATTTGCCTCCTTACGGGTGGAGATATTTCACCTCTCCTTACTATAACCGGCCAGTTCCGGGACACTACAATACAATATAGGTAACTACAGTTACTCACAAAGGCATGTGTCATCACCTTATACTTTACAGACTAAGTGAGTGAGTGAGTGAGTTGAGTTTTACGCCGCACTCAGCAATATTCCCGCTATATGGTGGCAGTCTGTTAATAATCGAGTCTGGACCAGACAATCCAGTGATCAACAGTATGAGCATCGATCTGCGCAATTGGGAACCGATGACATGTGTCAACCAAGTCAGCGAGCCTGACCACCCGATCCCGTTAGTCGCCTCTTACGACAAGCATAGTCGCCTTTTGTGGCAAGCATGGGTTGCTGAAGACCTATTCTACCCCGGATCTTCACGGGTCACACACTACTAAGGTTTAAATTTCAAAAAGTGGAACTGTTTAAATGGAACGGTGACTTCATCTTCATTAAGTGGCTAGATAATGTTACTATATATATATATATATATATATATATATATATATATATATATATATATATATGTGTGTGTGTGTGTGTGTGTGTGTTTGTTTGTGTGTGTGTATATATATATGTATATATTCAATTAAAAAATCTCTTGCCAAGTTATTTTAGTTGCAGCTCTTACTGAATATTATTTACTGTCACAGAGAAGTAGACCCCAAACTCAGTTACTGTCAGAGGGAAATGGACCGCAACTCCAATTACTGTAAGATGGAAATTGGCCCCAACCCCAGTTACTGTCAGAGGGAAATGGACCCAACCCCAGTTACTGTCAGAGGGAAATGGACCCAACCCCAGTTACTGTCACAGGAAAATGGACCGAAATCCCAGTTACTGTCACAGGGAGATCTACCCTAACCCCAGCTACTCTCTGAGGGAAATGGAACAAATCCTCAATTACTGTCAGAGGGAGATGGATCCAGTTACTGTCAGAGGGAGATGGATCCAGTTACTGTCAGGAAGATGGACCGAAACTCATTTACTGTCAGAGGGAAATTGACCCAAAGCCCGGTTACTGTCAGAGTGAAATTGACCCAAAACCCTGTTACTGTCAGAGGGAGATGGACCCAAACCCAGGTTACTGTCAGAGGGAGATGGACCCAAACTCCAGTTACTGTAAGAGTGAAATTGACCCAAACCCAGGCTACTGTCAGAGGGAGATTGATTCCAGCTCCAGTTACTGTCAGAGGGAAATTGACCCAAACCCCAGTTAATGTCAGAGAGAAATGGACCCAAACCCCAATTACTGTAAGAGGGAGATGGACCCAAACCCCAGTAACTGTCAGAGAAAGATAGACCTAAACCCCAGTTCGTGTCAGAGAGAGATGGACCCAAACCCCAGTTACTGTCAGAGGGAGATGGACCCAATCCCCAGTTACTGTCAGAGGGAGATAGACCCAAACCCCAGTTACTGTCAGAGGGAGATGGACCCAAACCCTAGTTACTGTCAGAGGGAGATGGACCCAATCCCCAGTTACTGTCAGAGGGAGATAGACCCAAACCCCAGTTACTGTCAGAGAGAGATGGACCCAAACCCCAGTTACTGTCAGAGGGAGATGGACCCAAACCCCAGTTACTGTCAGAGGGAGATAGACCCAAACCTCAGTTACTGTCAGAGGGAGATGGACCCAAACCCCAGTTACTGTCAGAGGGAGATAGACCCAAACCTCAGTTACTGTCAGAGGGAGATAGACCCAAACCCCAGTTACTGTCAGAGGGAGATAGACCCAAACCCCCAGTTAGTTACTGTCAGAGGGAGATGGACCCAAACCTCAGTTACTGTCAGAGGGAGATAGACCCAAACCTCAGTTACTGTCAGAGGGAGATGGACCCAAACCTCAGTTACTGTCAGAGAGAGATAGACCCAAACCTCAGTTACTGTCAGAGGGAGATGGACCCAAACCTCAGTTACTGTCAGAGGGAGATAGACCCAAACCTCAGTTACTGTCAGAGGGAGATGGACCCTAACCTCAGTTACTGTCAGAGGGAGATAGACCCAAACCTCAGTTACTGTCAGAAGATGGACCCAAACCCAAGTTACTGTCAGAGGGAGATAGACCCAAACCTCAGTTACTGTCAGAGGGAGATAGACCCAAACCTCAGTTACTGTCAGAGGGAGATAGACCCAAACCTCAGTTACTGTCAGAGGGAGATAGACCCAAACCCAAGTTACTGTCAGAGGGAGATGGACCCAAACCTCAGTTACTGTCAGAGGGAGATGGACCCAAACCCCAGTTACTGTCAGAGGGAGATAGACCCAAACCTCAGTTACTGTCAGAGGGAGATGGACCCAAACCCCAGTTACTGTCAGAGGGAGATAGACCCAAACCCCAGTTACTGTCAGAGGGAGATGGACCCAAACCTCAGTTACTGTCAGAGGGAGATAGACCCAAACCTCAGTTACTGTCAGAGGGAGATGGACCCAAACCTCAGTTACTGTCAGAGGGAGATAGGACCCAAACCTCAGTTACTGTCAGAGGGAGATGGACCCAAACCCCTCAGTTACTGTCAGAGGGAGATAGACCCAAACCTCAGTTACTGTCAGAGGGAGATGGACCCAAACCTCAGTTACTGTCAGAGGGAGATAGACCCAAACCCCAGTTACTGTCAGAGGGAGATGGACCCAAACCCTCAGTTACTGTCAGAGGGAGATAGACCCAAACCTCAGTTACTGTCAGAGGGAGATAGACCCAAACCCCAGTTACTGTCAGAGGGAGATAGACCCAAACCTCAGTTACTGTCAGAGGGAGATGGACCCAAACCCCAGTTACTGTCAGAGGGAGATGGACCCAAACCCAGTTACAGTCAGAGGAGAGATGGACCCAAACCCCAGTTACTGTCAGAGGGAGATAGACCCAAACCCCAGTTACTGTCAGAGGGAGATGGACCCAAACCCCAGTTACTGTCAGAGGGAGATAGACCCAAACCCCAGTTACTGTCAGAGGGAGATGGACCCAAACCTCAGTTACTGTCAGAGGGAGATAGACCCTAACCACAGTTACTGTCAGAGGGAGATGGACCCAAACCCAGTTACTGTCAGAGGGAGATGGACCCAAACCCCCAGTTACTGTCAGAGGGAGATGGACCCAAACCAACCCCAGTTACTGTCAGAGGGAGATAGACCCAAACCTCAGTTACTGTCAGAGGGAGATGGACCCAAACCCCAAGTTACTGTCAGAGGGAGATAGACCCAACCCCAGTTACTGTCAGAGGGAGATGGACCCAAACCTGCGTTACTGTCAGAGGGAGATAGACCCAAACCCTCAGTTACTGTCAGAGGGAGATGGACCCAAACCTCAGTTACTGTCAGAGGGAGATGGACCCAAACCTCAGTTACTGTCAGAGGGAGATGGACCCAAACCCCAGTTACTGTCAGAGGGAGATGGACCCAAACCACAGTTACTGTCAGAGGGAGATAGACCCAAACCTCAGTTACTGTCAGAGGGAGATGGACCCAAACCCCAGTTACTGTCAGAGGGAGATAGACCCAAACCCCAGTTACTGTCAGAGGGAGATGGACCCAAAACCCTCAGTTACTGTCAGAGGGAGATGGACCCAAACCCAAGTTACTGTCAGAGGAGATAGACCCAAACCCTCAGTTACTGTCAGAGGGAGATGGACCCAAACCCAAGTTACTGTCAGAGGGAGATAGACCCAAACCTCAGTTACTGTCAGAGGGAGATGGACCCAAACCCTCAGTTACTGTCAGAGGGAGATAGACCCAAACCTCAGTTACTGTCAGAGGGAGATGGACCCAAACCCCAGTTACTGTCAGAGGGAGATGGACCCAAACCCCAGTTACTGTCAGAGGGAGATGGACCCAAACCTCAGTTACTGTCAGAGGGAGATAGACCCAAACCTCAGTTACTGTCAGAGGGAGATGGACCCAAACCCAAGTTACTGTCAGAGGGAGATAGACCCAAACCCAGTTACTGTCAGAGGGAGATGGACCCAAACCCAAGTTACTGTCAGATGGAGATGGACCCAAACCTCAGTTACTGTCAGAGGGAGATGGACCCAAACCCCAGTTACTGTCAGAGGGAGATGGACCCAAACCCCAGTTACTGTCAGAGGGAGATAGACCCAAACCCCAGTTACTGTCAGAGGGAGATAGACCCAAACCTCAGTTACTGTCAGAGGGAGATGGACCCAAACCTCAGTTACTGTCAGAGGGAGATGGACCCAAACCTCAGTTACTGTCAGAGGGAGATGGACCCTAACCTCAGTTACTGTCAGAGGGAGATGAACCCAAACCTCAGTCACTGTCAGAGGGAGATGGACCCAAACCCCAGTTACTGTCAGAGGGAGATGGACCCAAACCACAGTTACTGTCAGAGGGAGATAGACCCAAACCTCAGTTACTGTCAGAGGGAGATGGACCCAAACCCAGTTACTGTCAGAGGGAGATAGACCCAAACCTCAGTTACTGTCAGAGGGAGATAGACCCAAACCCAAGTTACTGTCAGTGGGAGATGGACCCTAACCTCAGTTACTGTCAGAGGGAGATGAACCCAAACCCAAGTTACTGTCAGTGGGAGATGGACCCTAACCTCAGTTACTGTCAGTGGGAGATGGACCCAAACCCCAGTTACTGTCAGAGGGAGATAGACCCAAACCCCAGTTACTGTCAGAGGGAGATGGACCCAAACCTCAGTTACTGTCAGAGGGAGATAGACCCAACCCCAGTTACTGTCAGAGGGAGATAGACCCAAACCTCAGTTACTGTCAGAGGGAGATGGACCCAAACCCCAGTTACTGTCAGAGGGAGATGGACCCAAACCCCCAGTTACTGTCTAAGAGGGAGATAGACCCAAACCTCAGTTACTGTCAGAGGGAGATGGACCCAAACCCCAGTTACTGTCAGAGGGAGATAGACCCAAACCCCAGTTACTGTCAGAGGGAGATGGACCCAAACCCAAGTTACTGTCAGAGGGAGATGGACCCAATCCCCAGTTACTGTCAGAGGGAGATAGACCCAAACCCCAGTTACTGTCAGAGGGACATAGACCCAAACCCTAGTTACAGTCAGAGAGAGATGGACCCAATCCCCAGTTACTGTCAGAGGGAGATAGACCCAAACCCCAGTTACTGTCAGAGAGAGATGGACCCAAACCCCAGTTACTGTCAGAGGGAGATGGACCAAACCCCAGTTACTGTCAGAGGGAGATAGACCCAAACCTCAGTTACTGTCAGAGGGAGATGGACCCAAACCCCAGTTACTGTCAGAGGGAGATAGACCCAAACCCCAGTTACTGTCAGAGGGAGATAGACCCAAACCCCAGTTACTGTCAGAGGGAGATAGACCCAAACCCCAGTTACTGTCAGAGGGAGATGGACCCAAACCTCAGTTACTGTCAGAGGGAGATAGACCCAAACCTCAGTTACTGTCAGAGGGAGATAGACCCAAACCCCAGTTACTGTCAGAGGGAGATAGACCCAAACCTCAGTTACTGTCAGAGGGAGATGGACCCAAACCTCAGTTACTGTCAGAGGGAGATAGACCCAAACCTCAGTTACTGTCAGAGGGAGATGGACCCAAACCTCAGTTACTGTCAGAAGATGGACCCAAACCCCAGTTACTGTCAGAGGGAGATGGACCCAAACCCAAGTTACTGTCAGAGGGAGATAGACCCAAACCTCAGTTACTGTCAGAGGGAGATAGACCCAAACCCCAGTTACTGTCAGAGGGAGATAGACCCAAACCTCAGTTACTGTCAGAGGGAGATGGACCCAAACCCAAGTTACTGTCAGAGGGAGATGGACCCTAACCTCAGTTACTGTCAGAGGGAGATAGACCCAAACCCAAGTTACTGTCAGAGGGAGATAGACCCAAACCTCAGTTACTGTCAGAGGGAGATGGACCCAAACCCCAGTTACTGTCAGAGGGAGATAGACCCAAAATCCCAGTTACTGTCAGAGGGAGATGGACCCAAACCCCAGTTACTGTCAGAGGGAGATAGACCCAAACCTCAGTTACTGTCAGAGGGAGATGGACCCAAACCTCAGTTACTGTCAGAGGGAGATGGACCCAAACCCTCAGTTACTGTCAGAGGGAGATGGACCCAAACCTCAGTTACTGTCAGAGGGAGATAGACCCAAACCTCAGTTACTGTCAGAGGGAGATGGACCCAAACCTCAGTTACTGTCAGAGGGAGATAGACCCAAACCCTCAGTTACTGTCAGAGGGAGATGGACCCAAACCCAAGTTACTGTCAGAGGGAGATAGACCCAAACCTCAGTTACTGTCAGAGGGAGATAGACCCAAACCCCAGTTACTGTCAGAGGGAGATAGACCCAAACCTCAGTTACTGTCAGAGGGAGATGGACCCAAACCCAAGTTACTGTCAGAGGGAGATGGAGACCCAAACCTCAGTTACTGTCAGAGGGAGATGAACCCAAACCCCAGTTACTGTCAGAGGGAGATGGACCCAAACCTCAGTTACTGTCAGAGGGAGATGGACCCAAACCCCAGTTACTGTCAGAGGGAGATAGACCCAAACCCCAGTTACTGTCAGAGGGAGATGGACCCAAACCTCAGTTACTGTCAGAGGGAGATAGACCCAAACCTCAGTTACTGTCAGAGGGAGATGACCCAAACCTCAGTTACTGTCAGAGGGAGATAGACCCAAACCCCAGTTACTGTCAGAGGGAGATGGACCCAAACCACAGTTACTGTCAGAGGGAGATAGACCCAAACCTCAGTCACTGTCAGAAGATGGACCCAAACCCAAGTTACTGTCAGAGGGAGATGGACCCAAACCCAAGTTACTGTCAGAGGGAGATGGACCCTAACCTCAGTTACTGTCAGAGGGAGATAGACCCAAACCCCAGTTACTGTCAGAGGGAGATGGACCCAAACCTCAGTTACTGTCAGAGGGAGATAGACCCAAACCTCCGTTACTGTCAGAGGGAAGTTGGACCCAAACCCCAGTTACTGTCAGAGGGAGATGGACCCAAACCCCAGTTACTGTCAGAGGGAGATAGACCCAAACCTCAGTTACTGTCAGAGGGAGATGGACCCAAACCCCGGTTACTGTCAGAGGGAGATAGACCCAAACCACAGTTGCTGTCAGAGGGAGATAGGCCAAAACCTCAGTCACTGTCAGAAGATGGACCCAAACCCCAGTTACTGTCAGAGGGAGATGGACCCAAACCCCAGTTACTGTCAGAGGGAGATGGACCCAAACCCAAGTTACTGTCAGAGGGAGATAGACCCAAACCCCAGTTACTGTCAGAGGGAGATGGACCCAAACCCCAGTTACTGTCAGAGGGAGATAGACCCAAACCCCAGTTACTGTCAGAGGGAGATGGACCCAAACCCCAGTTACTGTCAGAGGGAGATAGACCCAAACCTCAGTTACTGTCAGAGGGAGATGGACCCAAACCTCAGTTACTGTCAGAAGGAGATGACCCAAACCCCAGTTACTGTCAGAGGGAGATGGACCCAAACCACAGTTACTGTCAGAGGGAGATAGACCCAAACCTCAGTTACTGTCAGAGGGAGATGGACCCAAACCCCAGTTACTGTCAGAGGGAGATGGACCCAAACCCCAGTTACTGTCAGAGGGAGATAGACCCAAACCTCAGTTACTGTCAGAAGGTGATGGACCCAAACCCAAGTTACTGTCAGAGGGAGATGGACCCAAACCCAAGTTACTGTCAGAGGGAGATAGACCCAAACCCAGTTACTGTCAGTTACTGTTACTGAGGGAGATAGACCCAAACCTCAGTTACTGTCAGAGGGAGAGATGGACCTAAACCTCAGTTACTGGCAGACGGAGATGGACCCAAACCCCAGTTACTGTCAGAGGGAGATAGACCCAAACCCCAGTTACTGTCAGAGGGAGATAGACCCAAACCTCAGTTACTGTCAGAGGGAGATGAGACCCAAACCTCAGTTACTGTCAGAGGGAGATGGACCCAAACCTCAGTTACTGTCAGAGGGAGATGGACCCAAACCACAGTTACTGTCAGAGGGAGATAGACCCAAACCCCAGTCACTGTCAGAGGGAGATGGACCCAAACCCCAGTTACTGTCAGAGGGAGATAGACCCAAACCTCAGTTACTGTCAGAGGGAGATGAACCCAAACCCCAGTTACTGTCAGAGGAGATGGACCCAAACCCCAGTTACTGTCAGAGGGAGATGGACCCAAACCCCAGTTACTGTCAGAGGGAGATAGACCCAAACCTCAGTTACTGTCAGAGGGAGATGGACCCAACCCCCAGTTACTGTCAGAGGGAGATAGACCCAAACCTCAGTTACTGTCAGAGGGAGATGGACCCAAACCCCAGTTACTGTCAGAGGGAGATAGACCCAAACCTCAGTTACTGTCAGAGGGAGATAGACCCAAACCCCAGTTACTGTCAGAGGGAGATGGACCCAAACCTCAGTTACTGTCAGAGGGAGATGGACCCAAACCCCAGTTACTGTCAGAGGGAGATGGACCCAAACCTCAGTTACTGTCAGAGGGAGATGGACCCAAACCCCAGTTACTGTTACTGTCAGAGGGAGATAGACCCAAACCCCAGTTACTGTCAGAGGGAGATGGACCCAAACCTCAGTTACTGTCAGAGGGAGATAGACCCAAACCCCAGTTACTGTCAGAGGGAGATAGACCCAAACCTCAGTTACTGTCAGAGGGAGATGGACCCAAACCCCAGTTACTGTCAGAGGGAGATGGACCCAAACCACAGTTACTGTCAGAGGGAGATAGGACCCAAACCTCAGTCACTGTCAGAAGATGGACCCAAACCCCAGTTACTGTCAGAGGAGATAGGACCCAAACCCAAGTTACTGTCAGAGGGAGATGGACCCAAACCCCAGTTACTGTCAGAGGGAGATAGACCCAAACCTCAGTCACTGTCAGAGGGAGATGGACCCAAACCTCAGTTACTGTCAGAGGGAGATGAACCCAAACCTCAGTTACTGTCAGAGGGAGATGGACCCAAACCCCAGTTACTGTCAGAGGGAGATAGACCCAAACCACAGTTACTGTCAGAGGGAGATAGGACCCAAACCTCAGTCACTGTCAGAGGGAGATGGACCCAAACCTCAGTTACTGTCAGAGGGAGATAGACCCTAACCTCAGTTACTGTCAGAGGGAGATGAACCCAAAAGTCAGTCACTGTCAGAAGATTGACCCAAACCACAGTTACTGTCAGAGGGAGATACACCCAAACCTCAGTCACTGTCAGAAGATGGACCCAAACCCAAGTTACTGTCAGTGGGAGATAGACCCAAACCCAAGTTACTGTCAGAGGGAGATGGACCCAAACCCAAGTTACTGTCAGAGGGAGATAGACCCAAACCTCAGTTACTGTCAGAAGATGGACCCAAACCTCAGTTACTGTCAGAGGGAGATAGACCCAAACCTCAGTTACTGTCAGAGGGAGATGAACCCAAACCTCAGTTACTGTCAGAAGATGGACCCAAACCCCAGTTACTGTCAGAGGGAGATGGACCCAAACCACAGTTACTGTCAGAGGGAGATAGACCCAAACCTCAGTTACTGTCAGAAGATGGGCCCAAACCCCGGTTACTGTCAGAGGGAGATGGACCCAAACCACAGTTGCTGTCTTAGAGGGAGATAGACCCAAACCTCAGTTACTGTCAGAAGATGGACCCAAACCCAAGTTACTGTCAGTGGGAGATAGACCCAAACCCAAGTTACTGTCAGAGGGAGAGGGACCCAAACCCAAGTTACTGTCAGAGGGAGATAGACCCAAACCTCAGTCACTGTCAGAAGATGGACCTAAACCTCAGTTACTGGCAGACGGAGATGGACCCAAACCCCAGTTACTGTCAGAGGGAGATAGACCCAAACCCCAGTTACTGTCAGAGGGAGATTGACCCTAACCTCAGTTACTGTCAGAGGGAGATGAACCCAAACCTCAGTCACTGTCAGAAGATGGACCCAAACCCCAGTTACTGTCAGAGGGAGATGGACCCAAACCCCAGTTACTGTCAGAGGGAGATAGACCCAAACCCCAGTTACTGTCAGAGGGAGATGGACCCAAACCCCAGTTACTGTCAGAGGGAGATAGACCCAAACCACAGTTACTGTCAGAGGGAGATAGGACCCAAACCTCAGTCACTGTCAGATGAGATGGACCCAAACCCCAGTTACTGTCAGAGGGAGATGGACCCAAACCACAGTTACTGTCAGAGGGAGATAGACCCAAACCTCAGTTACTGTCAGAGGAGATGGACCCAACCCCAGTTACTGTCAGAGGGAGATAGACCCAAACCTCAGTCACTGTCAGAAGATGGACCCAAACCCAAGTTACTGTCAGAGGGAGATAGACCCAAACCTCAGTTACTGTCAGAGGGAGATAGACCCAAACCCCAGTTACTGTCAGAGGGAGATAGACCCAAACCTCAGTTACTGTCAGAGGGAGATAGACCCAAACCCAAGTTACTGTCAGAGGGAGATGGACCCAAACCTCAGTTACTGTCAGAGGGAGATGAACCCAAACCCAAGTTACTGTCAGTGGGAGATGGACCCTAACCTCAGTTACTGTCAGAGGGAGATGGACCCAAACCCCAGTTACTGTCAGAGGGAGATAGACCCAAAAATCAGTTACTGTCAGAAGATGGACCCAAACCTCAGTTACTGTCAGAGGGAGATAGACCCTAACCTCAGTTACTGTCAGAGGGAGATGAACCCAAACCTCAGTCACTGTCAGAGAGAGATAGACCCAAACCTCAGTTACTGTCAGAGGGAGATGGACCCAAACCTCAGTTACTGTCAGAGGGAGATAGACCCAAACCTCAGTTACTGTCAGAGGGAGATGGACCCAAACCCCAGTTACTGTCAGAGGGAGATAGACCCAAACCTCAGTTACTGTCAGAGGGAGATGGACCCAAACCCCAGTTACTGTCAGAGGGAGATAGACCCAAACCTCAGTTACTGTCAGAGGGAGATAGACCCAAACCCCAGTTACTGTCAGAGGGAGATAGATAGACCCAAACCCCAGTTACTGTCAGAGGGAGATGGACCCAAACCTCAGTCACTGTCAGAAGATGGACCCAAACCTCAGTTACTGTCAGAGGGAGATGGACCCAAACCCAAGTTACTGTCAGAGGGAGATGGACCCTAACCTCAGTTACTGTCAGAGGGAGATGGACCCAAACCCCAGTTACTGTCAGAGGGAGATAGACCCAAACCCCAGTTACTGTCAGATGGGTTACTGTCAGAGATGGACCCAAACCTCAGTTACTGTCAGAGGGAGATAGACCCAAACCTCAGTTACTGTCAGAGAGGTGATGAACCCAAACCTCAGTTACTGTCAGAGATGGGCCCAAACCCCAGTTACTGTCAGAGGGAGATAGACCCAAACCACAGTTACTGTCAGAGGGAGATAGACCCAAACCCCAGTTACTGTCAGAGGGAGATAGGACCCAAACCCAGTTACTGTCAGAGGGAGATGGACCCAAACCCCAGTTACTGTCAGAGGGAGATAGACCCAAACCCAGTTACTGTCAGAGGGAGATGGACCCAAACCCCAGTTACTGTCAGAGGGAGATAGACCCAAACCTCAGTTACTGTCAGAGGGAGATAGACCCAAACCTCAGTTACTGTCAGAGGGAGATGGACCCAAACCTCAGTCACACTGTCAGAGGGAGATGGACCCAAACCCTCAGTTACTGTCAGAGGGAGATAGACCCAAACCTCAGTTACTGTCAGAGGGATGGACCCAAACCTCAGTTACTGTCAGAGGGAGATAGACCCAAACCCTCAGTTACTGTCAGAGGGAGATGAGACCCAAACCCCAGTTACTGTCAGAGGGAGATAGACCCAAACCACAGTTACTGTCAGAGGGAGATAGACCCAAACCTCAGTTACTGTCAGAGGGAGATGGACCCAAACCCAAGTTACTGTCAGAGGGAGATAGACCCAAACCCAAGTTACTGTCAGAGGGAGATGGACCCAAACCCAAGTTACTGTCAGAGGGAGATAGACCCAAACCTCAGTTACTGTCAGAGGGAGATGGACCCAAACCCTCAGTTACTGTCAGAGGGAGATAGACCCAAACCTCAGTTACTGTCAGAGGGAGATGAACCCAAACCCCAGTCACTGTCAGAAGATTGACCCAAACCACAGTTACTGTCAGAGGGAGATAGACCCAAACCTCAGTTACTGTCAGAGGGAGATGGACCCAAACCCCAGTTACTGTCAGAGGGAGATGGACCCAAAACCACAGTTACTGTCAGAGGGAGATAGACCCAAACCTCAGTTACTGTCAGAGGGAGATGGGCCCAAACCCCAGTTACTGTCAGAGGGGAGATGGACCCAAACCACAGTTACTGTCTTAGAGGGAGATAGACCCAAACCTCAGTTACTGTCAGAGGGAGATGGACCCAAACCCCAGTTACTGTCAGAGGGAGATAGACCCAAACCCAGTTACTGTCAGAGAGGGAGATGGACCCAAACCCAAGTTACTGTCAGAGGGAGATAGACCCAAACCTCAGTTACTGTCAGAGGGAGATGGACCCAAACCCTCAGTTACTGTCAGAGAGGGAGATGGACCCAAACCCCAGTTACTGTCAGAGGGAGATAGACCCAAACCCCAGTTACTGTCAGAGGGAGATAGACCCTAACCCCAGTTACTGTCAGAGGGAGATGGACCCAAACCCCAGTTACTGTCAGAGGGAGATGGACCCAAACCTCAGTTACTGTCAGAGGGAGATGGACCAAACCACAGTTACTGTCAGAGGGAGATAGACCCAAACCCCAGTCACTGTCAGAAGATGGACCCAAACCTCAGTTACTGTCAGAGGGAGATAGACCCTAACCTCAGTTACTGTCAGAGGGAGATGAACCCAAACCTCAGTCACTGTCAGAGGGAGATGGACCCAAACCCCAGTTACTGTCAGAGGGAGATGGACCCAAACCACAGTTACTGTCAGAGGGAGATAGACCCAAACCTCAGTTACTGTCAGAGGGAGATGGACCCAACCCCCAGTTACTGTCAGAGGGAGATAGACCCAAACCCCAGTTACTGTCAGAGGGAGATAGACCCAAACCTCAGTTACTGTCAGAGGGAGATGGACCCAAACCTCAGTTACTGTCAGAGGGAGATAGACCCAAAGCCAAGTTACTGTCAGAGGGAGATAGACCCAAACCCCAGTTACTGTCAGAGGGAGATGGACCTAAACCTAAGTTACTGTCAGAGGGAGATAGACCTGAACCCTAGTTACTGGCAGAGGGAGATAGACCCTAACCTCAGTTACTGTCAGAGGGAGATAGACCCAAACCCCAGTTACTGTCAGAGGGAGATGGACCCAACCCCCAGTTACTGTCAGAGGGAGATAGACCCAAACCCCAGTTACTGTCAGAGGGAGATAGACCCAACCCCAGTTACTGTCAGAGGGAGATAGACCCAAACCCCAGTTACTGTCAGAGGGAGATGGACCCAACCCCAGTTACTGTCAGAGGGAGATAGACCCAAACCCCAGTTACTGTCAGAGGGACATAGACCCAAACCTCAGTTACTGTCAGAGGGAGATAGACCCAAACCCCAGTTACTGTCAGAGGGTGAGATGGACCCAACCCCAGTTACTGTCAGAGGGAGATGGACCCAAATCCCAGTTACTGTCAGAGGGAGATAGACCCAAACCCCAGTTACTGTCAGAGGGAGATGGACCCAAACCCCAGTTACTGTCAGAGGGAGATGGACCCAACCCCAGTTACTGTCAGAGGGAGATAGACCCAAACCCCAGTTACTGTCAGAGGGAGATAGACCCAACCCCAGTTACTGTCAGAGGGAGATGGACCCAACCCCAGTTACTGTCAGAGAGAGATAGACTCAAACCTCCGTTACTATCAGAGGGAGATAGACCCACACCTCAGACGGAGGGGGGCCCAAACACCGGTCACTGTCAGAGGGAGATGAAATTTCACTGAGATATATCAGATTTGTTTTTGTATGTCCCAGACATGTTATTACATTTACTGGCATTCTCCTCCCCATACCGAAATGTATGTTTTTTTCCCTTTACGTAAGCAGCACGAACTTTGTGACTAACGACATAGAGATTATGACACGAGCAAGTGAAATTTCGTAATGCCCGAGCAAAGGGAATCCGTAAATTTGCACGTGTTTCCTATACATCGTACGGCACACTTCCTCGAGTGTAATAATTTCTTTATTATGAATTATATTCATGTACATATGTGCAGTAAAACATGGTAAGCAAAGTGACGGCTTTGTTCATTGACGTCACGTTCAACTGCTTAATGACGTCACAGACAACGAAATACAGAAACAATGGTTGCTAGGCAATATATGGCACTGCTTATGTTTCACCATATGGGTAATATATTACAATACTATCGTGTGACTAAAGACATTACATAATTAGCATACAGTATTGATCACACTTTATGACCAACTTAAGCACAAACAGAATGTAATATGTCTGTTTCATTTGGACTCTTATTACAGTCTTAATGCCAGATATTTGTGAAATTGTCATATCCTTCTTGGTAGATATCCTCTCAGAAAACACACACCGTAGGAGCGGTGAACGGCAGGAAATATTTCAAAACATGGAAGTGAACGATTTATCACGCGAGACGTGAGCAAGTTTTATTTTGTAGGGGATGGAAAATTGTTTTGCAGGCTCATGGGCTTGTAAAATGACCGAATGAAACGATATTTGGTGGAATTGCGCACATGTGTCTTCTATTTTACAGCATGAAGTTTGGGAACAATGTAACCTATACAAATATAGATATTGACAATTCTCCTACCCCTAAAAAAAACACTTGCTCACCTCTGGCGTGATAAATCGTTCACTTTCATGCTATGAAATATTTCCTGCCGTTCACCGCTCCTACGGTGTGAGAAGACATGGCTTCTTTTTAGTCACTCGTTGCTATAGTTACCGCTTTATTCCATTATGTTCATTACGTACGCTATTTTTGAACACACACTCTTTTTGTTTCTGGTCTCCCGGGGAAATGCCTATCATCTTTGAGCAGGTGCCAGAATGCACAATGACAAGAACATTCCCTGACATAAGGAGAACACGCAGATCCCCCATGCTGTGAGCCATCTACCACTCGCCCCATACAGACACAGTGGGTGCATGAAATTTTACATTGCATCGGCAATATTGCAGGCATTGAGCGATGAGAACAAGTGCAATAATACTAAAAATCTGTCTACCAAGAACAGTAAAGCAGTATGTTTAGTATCAACTAAACAAACCCAATTCTTTTATAAAAACATTAATTTCTCAGATTATTACTTAGTATAAAATAAAACTAAGTTATAGACCACTAGTGAACAAAGCCAGACAACCTTCCTTGGGATAAAGAGGACTTAGGGTACATCTGCATCCTACATAAGAACATCATACAGAATTTACATCATCATACACACTATCATCATCACTTCATACCATCATCACTTCATACCATCATCACAACATCCATCATCACTTCATACCATCATCACTACATACCACCATCATCACTTCATACCATCATCACTACATCACTACATACAATCATCACAACATTCCATCATCACTTCATACCATCATCACCACATACCATCATCATCACTTCCATCCACATCACAAAATTCCATCATCACTTCATACCATCATCATACTTCATACAATCATACACTACATACAATCATCACTTCATTCCATCATCACTTCATACCATCATCATACCACCATCACTTCATACAATCATCACTTCATACCATCATCACATCACATCACGTCATACCATCATCACTTCATACCCACATCACCCATACCCACATCACTTCATACCATCATCACAACATTCCATCATCACTTCATGCCATCATCACTTCATACCATCATCACTTCATACCCACATCACTTCATACCATCATCACTTCATACAATCATCACTTCATACCCATCATCACTTCATATTCCATCACTCACTTCATACCATCATCACTTCATACCCATCATCACTACATACCCATCATCACTTCATACCATCATCACAACATTCCATCATCACTTCATGCCATCATCACTTCATACCATCATCACTACATACCATCACATCACTTACATACCATACATCACTTCATACAATACATCATCACTTCCATCATCATTCACCCACATCACTTCATACCATATCATCACTTCATACCCATCATCACTTCATACCATCATCACAACATTCCATCATCACTTCATGCCATACCACATCACTATACCATCATCACTTCCTATCATCACTTCATCCACTTCATACCATCATCACTTCATACCATCATCACTTCATACCACCATCATCACAACATACCATCATCACTTCATACCATCATCATTCATACCCACATCATCATCACTCCATCATCACTTCATTCCATCATACATCATCACACACCATCATCACTTCATACCATCATCACTTCACATACATCATCACTTCATACCATCATCACTACATACCATCATCACTTACCATCATCACCATCATCACTACATACCATCATCACATACCATCATCACCATCATCACTTCATACCAGCATATTATATACTTACATATATTACAATTTTTCAGCTATACCATCACTCACTGAAACATGTAACATTATTTGGATGAGGAATGTGTCATGGATGACAAAGTTGAAAGTACAAGTGTTGAAGCTGGACGATTGATGGTATCAGAAAGTTTTAATACGTTGATAGCAAATGATGCGTCTGAGATTACATTCTTTGTAAAGTATAGTCCAAAATACTTTTGCCAGTACACTGACAAAAAAGGATGATTTGCGGCTTTGTTTACATCTTGGTGTCTTTCTTGGACATTTTCCAGGTTGATCACGCTCAGGTTCCCCGTGTGCATGCCAGTCTCTGTGCTATTTATACCCTGGGTCACTGTGACCTGTACATACTCAGCTATCAGCTTCTGCTGTTGTTTATCACTGAGTGTGTTACAATATATAGAGCTTAGATAGAGTTTGAGCTATGGCAACTGACAGGTTTGTCAGAGAGGAGTCAGCAGTCTGTGCGCTCCTCTTCACTAAATTCACTTCTTAGTTGTTTTGCTCCGGCGAAGTTTTGAAAGTTTTAGCAAATCAACAGCAAGAAAATCACAAACGAGAAATATGTCCCCAATGCGGATACAGACGCACACAAGTTCCTGTGAACATAACTGAGTGTTGTTACTCACTAACCACAATCGGAGTTTCTGAACTGAATAGATTCCTGTTTTATAAAAATAAATGTGATGAACTAGTTGTTGTACTGTCCTTTGGCGACAGGGTTTTATATCCCTTAAATATATTTCATACTTTTTTATTGCTGTATTAGGTTCTCTCGTCACGATATGGCTGAAATATTGCAGATGTGACGATAAATTTAACTCACTCAATAAATATATATTCCTGAAATGGCATTGCAGTGATTTGTGTGGACTTCTCTGAGAGGCATTTATAAGTTGGAGCAGTAAGGAAGGATAACAATATATGGATGAACAACTTCTGTATTGCTGTGAGAGCGACGTTTCGGTGTAGGTTCGAACACCGTCTTAATACCGAGGCCTGATGCTCTTTGATTCGGGTTTTGAGACAGACAGCCAGAATAAAGGCCGACAGAGAATTACCGTCGCCCTAGACCACAAACTTTGTTCGTTTAGACGTAGTTATATCAGCATACTGTGGGAGATATAATATAGGGTTCAATACACAAAGGAATTAATGTTGTGTGTGGAGCCTGACACTGACTACATGTGCTGGTTATGGAGCTGAGTGTGGAGCCTGACACTGACTACATGTGCTGGGTTATGGAGCTGAGTGTGGAGCCCGACACTGACTACATGTGCTGGTTATGGAGCTGAGTGTGGAGCCTGACACTGACTACATGTGTTGGGTTATGGAGCTGAGTGTGGAGCCTGACACTGACTACATGTGCTGGTTATGGAGCTGAGTGTGGAGCCTGACACTGACTACATGTGCTGGTTATGGAGCTGAGTGTGGAGCCTGACACTGACTACATGTGCTGGGTTATGGAGCTGTGTGTGGAGCCTGACACTGACTACATGTGCTGGTTATGGAGCTGAGTGTGGAGCCTGACACTGACTACATGTGCTGGGTTATGTAGCTGTGTGTGGAGCCTGACACTGACTACATGTGCTGGGTTATGTAGCTGAGTGTGGAGCCTGACACTGACTACATGTGTTGGGTATGGAGCTGTGTGTGGAGCCTGACACTGACTACATGTGCTGGGTTATGTAGCTGTGTGTGGAGCCCCTGACACTGACTACATGTGTTGGGTTATATAGCTGTGTGTGGAGCCCGACACTGACTATATGTGCTGGGTTATGTAGCTGTGTGTGGAGCCTCACACTGACTACATGTGGTTATGGAGATATTGTGTGGAGGCTCACACTGACTGCATGTGGGAGCTGAATGGAGCCTGACACTGACTACATGTGCTGGGTTATGGAGCTGAGTGTGGAGCCCGACACTGACTACATGTGCTGGGTTATATAGCTGTGTGTGGAGCCCGACACTGACTATATGTGCTGGGTTATATAGCTGTGTGTGGAGCCTCACACTGACTACATGTGTTGGGTTATATAGCTGTGTGTGGAGCCTCACACTGACTATATGTGCTGGGTTATGTAGCTGAGTGTGGAGCCTCACACTGACTACATGTGTTGGGTTATATAGCTGTGTGTGGAGCCTGACACTGACTATATGTGTTGGGTTATATAGCTGTGTGTGGAGCCTCACACTGACTACATTTGCTGGGTTATGTATCTGAGTGTGGAGCCTCTCACTGACTACATGTGTTGGGTTATATAGCTGTGTGTGGAGCCTGACACTGACTATATGTGCTGGGTTATGTAGCTGAGTGTGGAGCCTCACACTGCACCCTTATAAAGAGTCATGGTTGGATGACCAATACTGACTCCTTGAGCAAACAGAAAGTTAATCCTTAACTATTCATTTAATCATCATGTGCCGACATACTTACAATGAGTCCACGGTGTGACGTTGAAAAGTCCCATCACCGATGAAGAACTTCAGCATCCGCAACACTAATCCTCTAAGGATCACACAGAAACTTATCGTCAGAATATATCTCATCAATAACGCTTCATTCGTCTTGTTAGTTTACATCCATATTCACGGTTAATGACGTCATATGACGTGGTTGATGACGTCAGAATATGTGGCCTAGATGTAGATAAACTCACATGGGCCTAGATTTTCGAAGCTCTCTTAGCGCTAAGATAGTCGTAAGTTAATGTTAATGAATGGCACTTACGACTATCTTAGCGCTAAGAGAGCTTCGAAAATCTAGGTCCAGGATCCGGTTGTATCATTGCCTCATTAACTAATGTCAACATAAAACCCTAATGATACATTTAATCCTTAATGCATCATTAGTTAATGGCAACATTAAAACGGTTTGTATCAAACACTTATTAGCGTATCATTATCTAATTACGTCCTTACGTAAATATTTTCATTAAATTCTGGGATTCCCCTAAATATTTCCCACAATCCCACGACATAAACACGCAAGCGTTACTATCGGTCGTGTGTCAAAATGGCATCTTTACGGCTTAACCTCGGTACAAAACAAACATTTCGTCTGCTGTGAAGAAACACATCTCAATAATTCTGAAACGTCGCCGATAAACGTAGAATCGGTTGGGATGTTTTGGAAAATACACGAACACGATCGCCGAAATGAACTTTCCGCCATTTTGGATAGTGTGTACAAAGTCAAGTTTCGCTAAGGTCGGTCATAGGACGCCTATTACATCACTTATATTTCATATTCAGTTGTGACAAATCCATCACTGAATTCCTGATACATTTAAGAATCAACTTACAAATGGTCTTTGTCACTAAAACTAAGTGTCTAGAAAAACGAAACATACTGGGTGTGAAAACGGAACGTTGAACTCATACAGTAACAGCGCTTGTAGAAATGTAAACAAAGCAAAATCATATTTTATACTGTGCAGCATTTTCTCATTTTTTTAGACATCACTTCGTGTATTCGTATGAGCATGAGCTCAATATTTTTAGGATATACAGTACCGTAGCAAGAACTAGAAAATTAAATACAGATACAATACAGTGATTTGATACATCCATACGAAATTCTGTGCAGCGGCCATGCCCAACGCAAAACCATGGTGAACTACATTGGCAATTATCGGCATTTCTGACTTTTTCAACAATAAATACAAATAACCATACGCACATAGTCAGAATGTTTCTACATCATACATTTATGGACAAAGGTTCCCTCGCAAAATCGTGGGCACCCATATTCACGAAGCCGCCATTTGACGAGAAATCGGTCATCGGTAGTGATGTCATACGTCAACATTGTTGTACATATTTGTCAACTTCTTTGTGGTTAAAGTCGGTTGAATATAAGAATACAAGCGGATTACACCTTTAGTACTAATGTATAGTTTGCGTACCGTTCAGATATGTTTTCATGAAACTAATTTCATTATCAACAATTAGTATTTTGAACCTATGTAAAAATGACAAAATTAATAAAAATGTTTTATTTATTTCATGAAATGTATATATGCACACATTTTTAAAGGAAATGTCTTGTTCATTGAATTTGTTTATGTTGTTTTATAGACAAAACAATGGCGTATAATCATTGGCCAGGTGCGCGTTTGTCGCAAATGTTTTGAGTATCATTGTGTTCGATAATTCCGTGAACAAAACATCACGAAAATATAGTGTCCTTATTCACAGCAAATTCTCTCCAAGTGATCTGAGTTACAATCACTTAGTATTAAGCACAGCGGAGTGATGCCCCCTTATTATCTTTATAAGGGTATGACCTTTTTGTAGTCATTTGACGTCATAGAGGAAAATCCATTTTCAACACATATTGCGAGTCATTTTTAAGATTGAGTGTTCAACGTTATACATAAGCACGCAAACCATTTTAATACATACCTATGTCGTTCAGGTATCAGGCAGAATTTTGTTAACTCACACTTTCAGTAAAGATGTCGAAAAAAATCTTCTCAAATTCCCCCGGTTCACGTCCATGTAAACAAGATCTGACGTGACTATTTCATCAGATTCACGTGACACGTAACTATTACAATGAAGTTCTGTGTTACGTATTTCGATCACGTGTTATGTTACGCCTTCCAGCCTTAGTATATGGCTCACTGGCATCCTCTAATGCTGTCTCCAGTCATATAGATTGGACAATCTAATGGAGCGCATGTGATGGACAATTGTCTACCTGTTGGTGTAATGAATCAAGTGCAGGAAAGTTTCTGTTGAACGTCAAGAGGAGCATCCTTCATGATCTTTTACAGTAAGTCCTCGGTCTAATGTAATGGATACCCTAGACCCATTCGTCATTACAGGAAGTGAGGTCACCAGTCTCATGTGATGGATACCCTGGACACATTCGTCATCACGGGAAGTGACGTCACCAGTCTAATGTGATGGATACCCTGGACCCATTCGTCATCACGGGAAGTGACGTCACCAGTCTAATGTAATGGATACCCTAGACCCATTCGTCATCACAGGAAGTGACGTCACCAGTCTAATGTGGTGGATACCCTGGACCCATTCGTCATCACGGAAAGTGACGTCACCAGTCTAATGTAACGGATACCCTGGACCCATTCGTCATCACAGGAAGTGACGTCACCAGTCTAATGTAATGGATACCCTAGACCCATTCGTCATCACGGGAAGTGACGTCACCAGTCTAATGTAATGGATACCCTAGACCCATTCGTCATCACGGGAAGTGACGTCACCAGTCTAATGTAATGGATACCCTAGACCCATTCGTCATCACAGGAAGTGGCGTCACCAGTCTAATGTGGTGGATACCCTGGACCCATTCGTCATCACGGAAAGTGACGTCACCAGTCTAATGTGATGGATACCCTGGACACATTTGTCATCACAGGAAGTGATGGTCACCAGTCTAATGTAATGGATATACATCTAGACCCATTCGTCATCACGACGTCCATCTAATCGTAATGGATACGTCATCACAGGAAGTGACGTCACCAGTCTAATGTGGTGGATACCCTGGACCCATTCGTCATCACGGAAAGTGACGTCACCAGTCTAATGTAACGGATACCCTGGACCCATTCGTTATTACAGGAATTGACGTCACCAGTCTAATGTGATGGATACCCTGGACCCATTTGTCATCACAGGAAGTGACGTCACCAGTCTAATGTGGTGGATACCCTGGACCCATCTTGTCATCGGAAAGTGACGTCACCAGTCTAATGTACCGGATATTCTGTTTCGTTATTACAGGAAGTAACGTCACCAGTCTAATGTGATCGATTCCCTGATCCATTCATTATTACAGGAAGTGACGTCACAAGTCTAATGTGATAGGTATCCTGGAACCATTCATCATCATAGGAAGTGACGTCACCAGTCTAATGTAATGGATACCCTGGACCCATTCGTTATTACAGGAAGTGACGTCACATAGTATCCTGGAACCATTCATGTGATAGGTATCCTGGAACCATTCATCATCATAGGAAGTGACGTCACCAGTCTAATGTAATGGATATTCATTATCCTGGACCCATGTGATCTGTCATCACAAGAAGTGACGTCACAAGTCTAATGTGATGGATACCCTGGACCCATTCGTCATCACAAGAAGTGACGTCACAAGTCTAATGTGATGGATACCCTGGACCTATTCGTCATCGCAAGAAGTGACGTCACCAAATCTTTTATGCCATGTAGCCGTGAAGATCCGGGTTAGAATTAGTCTTTAGCAACCCTCCTTGTCGTAAGAGGCACTGGGCAACTAACTGGACCGGGTGGTCAGGGTCGCTGACTTGGTTGACAACTTTCATCGTATCCCCATTGCGTACACTGTCTGGTCCTGACTGGATTATTTACAGACTGCAAATGTAAGGAACTTCTCGTCTGTCGCCGTGTAGCTGGAATATTGCTGAGTGCGGCGTTAAACACCAAACCAACCAACCAACAAACATTCACGGTAGTAGTTGGGCACAGAATCTCTCATGCTTAAGACATGGGCCCGGTTCTTCAAAACGCCATTATTTTAACGCACTACGATAAACACAAGCGATCCGTTAAATAGCTAACAAAAAGTTAGTTAACGGCACATTAAAACTTGTTTGCTGAAAGGTCTTTGTAAAAGGCTGTTAACTAATGGTATGACTCATTTTACCTAGCAGGTTCTTCACATTATGTGTGTTTTAGTTGTCTCTTACAATACAAGTTATCAGTGTTTAAAATTTAAACACTGAGTTATTAAACAGATGTAGGCCATCTAACTAAACGCATGTCGTATAGTTCATAAGCAGTGTTGTGTATAAAATGTAAACACGTCATATTATTTAAAACATTAACACTCTAAACACCTATTGTGTTCAGTCTGTTGAGAACGTAACCTTTACCCCGATTCCTTGCACACTGTCCCATGATTCCCTGTCAAAATGACATCGCTACCACAAGCCCCTCAATGACCCCTTATTCTCAGTACAGAAAAAGAAGAAAACAAAACAGTGTAGAAGATGAAAATGTGATTCAGACTGTGTTTCATGAAAATGCTAACATTCTTAACCATAAATTCAGCACTGAGGTAACAATCAAACCAAGATGGCGAACGCCATGTTGTCATCATGGAGCGAAATCTAGAACTAATGCTAATGGTTACGTTATGTTAAGTTAACACGATCTTAACGGGCCGCTCAAGGTTAAAGAACCACTAAACTTTGTTTTTTGTTACTCTTTTAACCATTACATATGAAAGATTTGTGGTTAGTCTTATGCGGAACACCAAATTTATTCTTTAAAAACTTGTGGTTAATTAATACCGAGCGATTAAAAGTGGCCAAAAAGTCGCCTGCTTCCCTCTCGCCCGCCAACGAAACCACAGACAGGTTACGTAACTCTGTCGCCAGAGCACTGCAGTGACGTCATATGAGGAACGATTTTCAGTTAGTTGTATAGAAAGTGTGTAGCACGCTCATCATTTTGATGATTTCCCGACATCAACGACGACATGCCGAATCGTTGCTTTGTCGTCAATAGCTCCTAGGGGTCGGGTGATGGTGTCACCATGCACAGATTTCCACAGGATCCCGCAGTTCGTGCTAAATGGGTTATGTTTGTGAGTGCGAAGCGAGCGTTGTGGAAGCCTGAAACGATATCTTACTTGTGTTCAGATCGCTTCACGGAAGTTAGAGAATCAAAACTACTTACTAGTTATAGTAAAATATGTATATGATTGATGACCATAAAGATTTTCCATAACACAACTTGTAACATAACGATTTCTTCCTCGGAAGTGAGGTTGTGGTCGAAGTAACAATAATATTGTAAGTAGTATTATATTGACACCCACCTCGCTGCCAGGAGAGAAATTGTTATGTTATACGCTATGTCATGCAAAATCCTATTGGCCATCAATAAAATACATATATTTTACTACCAGTAGAAAGTAGTTTTGATTTTGTAACTCGGTGAAAACAAACCTAAATAGCATTTATCCACAGACTGGCGGATGTTCCCGACAGGGCGCCGCCATTTTTAAAAATCGTAAAGTCTGTTAGAATTAATGAGATTATAGTTTGTTTTCATCAAGTTAGAAAATCAAAACTACTTTCTACTCGTAGTTAAATATGTATTGGAATCATAACCAAAAGGGTTTTGCATGACACAACTTATAACATAACGATTTCTTCCACGGAAGCGAGGTGGGGGTCGAAGTCACAATACTGCGCGATAAATTTCTTGCTACATTCACATGGTTAATGTCCACTCACCAGTATGTAGATACTAGTCAATGTGCGTCTTTATATTTGGTCTTATAATCCTAATTAGTTTATTATCATACTTTTATGCATTTTGAAACTAAATAAAAAGCTGACGATCTGCTGATACTTATAGTGAATTTATAACAGAACTGTAATATCTAGACATTTTATAGTTTGCCAATGTGAATCATAATTCGCACACACACCCTAGTGTATGTTGTCTGTCTCATTACACTTCACGGCGAAAACAATGATTCTGTTGAATGCTACGACAAATGATTAAAAAAACAAAATGCAAATATTAAAATTAAAACAGATTAAAGTTATAGGAACAATATCAGGCCATTACCTTGTTTGAGGAATGTATCCATCAATATCCACAAAACTGTTCCAAATGATGTGTCTTTTAACAGTTTAATATACGAAAAAGTGATAAATCTTTTCAGGTATTGGTGTATAGTCTCATTGGTCACCCAAGATAGCACACCTGGCAACTAATTGCATAATGTCCGCCTTTCATTAAAAACAGTAATTTAGTTAGACAATAATGGGCAATCAATCAATGTATTGCCGGTTAATCCTTTGAAAGAAGGACGTTGTTTTTTACGCAGACACCGACACGGCAGAGTGTATTCAGTATAGATTAGTAAATCTACATACATAAACACTACCTTTGACAATTCCGCTGTGTAAGATAAAAGTAATTAATCAATCAGCGTGTTATCGGTTAATCCTTTGATCGATGTTCATAATGTTGAATATTTACTCCAGACACAAGAAATGCCAAATGGGAACCTTTGTCGGGTAATCTAAGTGTGTTACCACTAATTATACCTGTTATAAATTCATTAACTGACCATCAAGTGAATGATGACAAATAACATGTGTAGGTTTATACCACCTAACACGGGTTACAACAAGGGAGTATTAATTGCTGTATTGCATGTGAAAACTTATGGGCCGACACTGTTTTGAGAATACAAACAGATTTTTACATGACATGATTAAATATCGAGGTAAAAACACAGAAATGGGATCAATTTGGATCAGTCATTATACAAATAGGGCCTAACGACACCAATCAATTGTGACAGAAGCGTCTACGAAAACAAGTTGAAACTCGGGAAACTAGGCAAAGCAGGAGACAAAATTAAATGCCAGTAGATTGTGAGAACATATAGCTTTCATTTTCCACAACAATTGTCACGATTTCAGGTTTATACAAGCCTGTAAACAAGATAATTTACCCCCTAAAATGTAGATGAATTCTGCATCGGCCCTCAAAGCTATTCCTCATATGACGTCACAGAGTCGCGCCGCTCTGATTGGTTGAAATTTCGTTCGCGGGTGAGAATTGTGCACTGTTGTCAAAAAGGTCGATTTAAGTCAATTAAAGGTCGAATGAGTAGTTTTAATGACGGGGTTGCATTTATAACGATGCCAGTTACTGATTTATGTATTTTTACCCCCTAGGGTTTATGTGACCTTTAACGGAGCCTTGAGAAACAGGTGCTCGCTGTCCTAACGTTAACGATCCGTTAAAGACTAGTTAACAGTCCATTAAAATGTAACGGGTTTTTTAACAACCGGGCCCTGTTTAAGGCTAGTTAACGGTCCGTTAGCCTGCCGAATAAATTTTAGCATAAGGCTGTGGGGGGATTTCGAACAGTTGGTGTGTCATTAATTAAGGGACAACAGAAAAAATATTTGGCACATTAATACTAGATAGAAAAATGTACATTATAATCTAAAAATATCCTGATAATTTCAAACATACAGAGATTAATGACAAGGCAAATATAAATAATGTATTTTTTTCTGAATTTACCTGAATTACTTGATTGACAGTGGAATGCGTTTCATATAAGGAACCTGAATAAATCGGTGAAGTGGAAAACTAACAATTTTACATACTTATTTAATACAACTATACCATAAAATATATCGATAGATGTTTTATATTATTTTGTGTATTTTGTTTCTATACAATATCTTACTGAAACATACCTGAAATACAGATGGGTGATGAACTATTTTTGTTTTCATCATTAACTCTTTGTTTTGTGAATTATTTTAAATCACGAATAACTAGTATCATTTATGCAGTTACGGTAACAACATACTTATCAGAAAATGTTATCATTTGCTGAAAACAGAGACACTATACAATATAAATATACACTATAAATTATATGGTCTCTGTCAACAGGCCTTATATTCTGTTAAAATTAAAGTAAATAGAAATTATCTTACCTTAGCATCTTTTCCTGGGTTTTGGAGCAATAACATAATTTGAAATTAGCCTACTGAACTTTCAAGGGTTGCTGCTGTTTGCTGAAGTGTCTGATAGTGATATACTCCTATCACTACAGTATGTAAAATTGCCTCTGCCATCATAAAACAAAAAATGTCAAGAACAGTTTTCTTTGAATTACAAAAATGCCAAAACCTGAGTACTCTTTCGTTTATGGTCTGTATGTATTTGATATTTTCATTGTCACATATACATGGCAATAAAAGATCCAAATTGAAATCTCAATGAATTAGCTCCAAACTGAACAGCAAAAATCATTTATTGCAGGGCTTGATTCAGGGAAAGGAAACCTATTTGTCCCTGGTGCCACCTTACATGATTACCTTGATGCCTCAGACAAAAACAGGTTGCACCTCCTGTTCAGTATATAATTATCTATTACTTGTGATTTTGATATTGCTGATTCACAACATCATTACAAAATATTTTTCTGGGTCAGGTATGATAATTTTATAACACTTCATAAAATCTCCTGACATCAAAACAAGGGTAATTCTAGCCCTCACTGTCAGTGTAATCATTGCTTCAAGCCAGTTTGGGTCATCAGTCTGTTTCCCAGATGAAGTCTGTTTTTAACAGCAAAATATGAACATGCACAATGTGCAAGTAGGTATAAATATGAGATTACATTTTGCAGTTTTAGGTTGCACCAGTGCAAATTCTAAATGCTAAATGCACTGGGTCACTTGACCAGTAATTTGTTTTAGATGAAATGGACACACGTCAAACAATGTGAAGAACTAGTAGGTAGAATTGAAACTGTTGAAAGTTCTGCGTTTTGAGGCAATAGACATATTTCAATTTTGCTAATGATTGAAGAACAAAAGATGTGCTGTTTAGCAGTTTTAATGTCTAAAATAAATACCGATTTTGAGTGAAATACATTCACGCAGACTATGACTATTTTTTTATTCCGTCATTCCAATTTTTAATATATCCATTTACATCACATTCTTACACTAGATCTGGTTTCATCTGTTTCTTCAATCACCAGAATTGTCCTTCTTGTGGCGATAGACAGTATATCAGTGGTTGTTTTCCAACTCGTGCCTATTTTACCTCCTTAAGTGTCATGCCGTACGTGCTTCCGGTTTCATCAAGGGTGGGTACAATTACAAATACTGGGATAATGTTTCCTGATCTGTATTGATTAGGTATTGAGCCGTTTTCTTTGAATGTTTTTGAGTTCAGATTCTGTTTATGAACTCGTATTTTCAAACATCCTTCGTGTCTTGGCACCTAAACAAACCGCGAGTTTGGACACGCCCTTACGCGTTACCTACGGCTGTCAACAATGTCAGTGTCGGAAGGTTCATCCAACAAAATCATTATAAACTCGATAAATATGATAATTTTCTTACAAAGACAATAACATTTACCTAATCAGACCATGTAATTAACTTCAGCGAAATAGTTGGATCTATCAAATGGATGGCACATTTTTGTCTGTTGAGTTGTTTGTTTACCACCGTTGCCGTGATCGTTCCTGTTCGTCCAATCGGTGATGTAACATTAAGATTGTTTTTGTTTATAAATAATTAAACCGAAAGTTTCTAATTTTTAGAAAATGGGAAATTTCGTTGCTTTCTCTTCACCAAAGAACAAAAATATTGTTCAAATTATAAAACAATATTTCATTATGAAGAAAATATTGGACTGGGGACCACTTGACGTGATGTGCCTAAAGTCAACAATGGCCGTTATTTGCGTCTTTGTGCCGAGAATTTTGGTGAACACCCTTTTAATTCGCGGGCGTTTCGTTTTGAGGTACACAAACTAATTGAAAATTATATATTTAGAAAGCTGAGAATTAATGCATTCCATACATAAGTCAAATGACACGTGAATCCCACTTGTTGAATAATTATTGCAAGTTTTATTTGGGGATGTCATTATGCTGCTCTCCTGTCGAATTGTTTCGACAGTAGCATTGAGAGGATTAAAATGAAACGTGTTTTTGGACAACCAGACCCTGGCAATTAACAACAAAAATGTGAGATGGACACGATTTGAAGCTTTATCTCACTGAGTGTAAAGATAGGAACAAGACCCTGAGCTACAAGCAGTTGTATTTCGTAAGGCACCTACAAGTATTGAAAAGTACGTGGCTTGTTTACGACAGAATGGTGTAAGTTGATATGCCGTCTCTTACCTCTTGCTGTAGGGTTGGAAGCATGCTAAGGCTATACCAAAAAAGGATGGAGATTCCTGCATATTCAGAGTAAGAAAGCTTGATGACTGATTCTGTCTTCACTGAAGGCCAGGTTTTTTTTTAGACTGTGTGTTAAACGCAACACTGTAAGACTTGGACCAAATCCAAAAGACTATATAAGCTGACAGTATGAACCTACGTTGATGTACTGTGGTATCTGTCTTCCCCTACCCACAAAACACCAGCGCTGTATCACAGAACCAACAACCCTGTACAATACACTGCGTGACCCGAGTCCGGTGGGCCATCTAGGTCCCATCTCTGAAATTAAAATGTTATAAATATTTACTTGATGAGCCAGTTCGTGTGGGTTGTCGTCCAGCACAGACTGTTAGGCCCATGGGCTTGATGATGCCGTTAGTGTATGCTTGCACAAGTCTCAAGGGTAAAAATTAATAGTTTACATGATAATGTCAAAAAAAACACAATAAATAACAGACCGGGGTCCTTGTACTGTCCACTTATCTAGACTTGCCTCTTCGGAGGATAGAATTACTATACATCCATGGTCGCAGCATTCAGTACAGCCTTGGAGCAATGATACCGTCAGTGTAGACCAGACAGATAGCGCGGTATGTGATGCAGTCACTTAGTCGGTCTAACAGTCCCTGAACCACATAATTTTCTCTACTGCCTTGCTCTCCCCGCAATGCTAAAGCCCTGAATAAAGCCAGTTTAGATTTCCCCAATCTCCCAACTAACTTGTTTTCTTTTCAATATAAATTCGTATATTTGTTACTATCAGTATTATATATATCATATATTCAGGGACTAAGCGTTAGTCTACAGACCCAGTTCTCCATACTGTAAGTCTCTAGACAGGTGTATGCTTAAGCGCTAACATTGTACTCCCGGCCATTAGATCACTGTCTATAACAAAGCAAACTGCCTGTGAGTCGCTAGAAAAACCATCCCACCGGGTACCCATGCATTACTGGTTAAGCAGATAATTTTCATATTAAGTCACAATGGTGAGACCACATAAAGTGGTTCGTTATGCTGCTTGTACTAGACTCCTAGAAACTCTCACGAGTCAGAGGGCCAAGAATGGTCACCCATCCAAGGACTCTCCGAGACCAATACGGCTCATGTTCAATTAACACTAAGGCTTCGTCCACTTCCCACACACCCCACACAGTACAGAGTGGTTCTCACACACCCCATACAGGACACAGTCTCACACCACCCACACAGTTCAGTCTCACATATTCCACACAGTACAGAATGGGTCTCACACACCCCATACAGTACACAGTCCACATCATCCACATAGTTCACAGTCTCACACCACCCACACAGTACAGTCTCACACCACCCACACAATATACAGTGGGTCTCACATACTCCATACAGTACACAGTATCACATATCCCACCCAGTACACAGTGGGTCTCACACAGCCCATACACTACACAGTCTCACACCACCCACACAGTATACATTGGGTCTCACGTACCCTATACAGTACACAGTATCACACCACCCACACAGTACACAGTCTCACACCACCCACACAGTACATCACGCATACAGTACACAGTGGATCTCACACCACCCACACAGTACACAGTCTCACACCACCCACTCAGTACAGTCTCACATATCCCACCCAGTACACAGTGGGTCTCACACACCCAATACAGTACACAGTCTCACACCACCCTCACAGTACACAGTGGGTGTCACACAACCATACACTACACACAGTCTCACACCACCCACATAGTACACAGTCTCACACCACCACCCACACAGTAGTCTCACACCCCACACACAGTACACAGTGGTTCTCACACACCCCATACAGTTCACAGTCTCACACCACCCACACAGTACACAGTCTCACACCACTCACACAGTACACAGGGGGTCTCACGTACCCCATACAGTACACAGTCTCACACCACCCACACAGTACACAATGGGTCTCACGTACCCCATACAGTACACAGTCTAACACCACCCACACACTGCACAGTGAGTCCAACACACCCCCATACAGTACACAGTTTCACACCACCCACACAGTACACAGTCTCACACAACCCACACAGTACACAGTGGGTCTCACACCACCCACACAGTACACAGTCTCACTCCACCCACACAGTACACAGTGGGTCTCACACCACCCACACAGTACACAGTCTCACTCCACCCACACAGTACACAGTGGGTCTCACACCACCCACACAGTACACAGTCTCACTCCACCCACACAGTACACAGTGGGTCTCACACACCCATACACTACACAGTCTCACATCACCCACACAATACACAGTGGTTCTCACGTAACCCATACAGTACACAGTGGGTCTCACACCACCCACACAGTACACAGTCTAACACCACCCACCCAGTACAGTCTCACATACCCCACCCAGTACACAGTGGGTCTCAGACACCCCATACAGTACACAGTGGGTCTCACACACCCAATACTCCACAAAGTCTCACACCACCCACAGAGTAAACAGTGGGTCTCAGACACCCCATACACTGCACCGTCTCACACCACCCACACAGTACACAGTGGGTCTCACACACCCCATACATTACACAGTCGCACACCAACCACACAGTACAGAATGGGCCTCACACACCCCACACACTACACAGTCTCACACCACCCACACAGTACACAGTGGGTCTCAGACACCTCATACACTACACAGTCTCACACCACCCACACAGTACACAGTCTCACACCCCACACACAGTACACAGTGGTTCTCACATACCCCATACAGTTCACAGTCTCACACCACCCACACAGTACACAGTCTCACACCACTCACACAGTACACAGGGGGTCTCACGTACCCCATACAGTACACAGTCTCACACCACCCACACAGTACACAATGGGTCTCACGTACCCCATACAGTACACAGTCTAACACCACCCACACACTGCACAGTGAGTCCAACACACCCCCATACAGTACACAGTCTCACACCACCCACACAGTACACAGTCTCACACAACCCACACAGTACACAGTGGGTCTCACACCACCACACAGTACACAGTCTCACTCCCACCCACATACAGTACACACAGTGGGTCTCACACCACCCACAGTACACAGTCTCACTCCACCACACAGTACACAGTGGGTCTCACACACCCATACACACTACACAGTCTCACATCACCCACACAACGCACAGTGTTTCTCACGTAACCCATACAGTACACAGTGGGTCTCACACCACCCACACAGTACACAGTCTAACACCACCCACCCAGTACAGTCTCACATACCCCACCCAGTACACAGTGGGTCTCAGACACCCCATACAGTACACAGTGGGTCTCACACACCCAATACTCCACAAAGTCTCACACCACCCACAGAGTAAACAGTGGGTCTCAGACACCCCATACACTGCACCGTCTCACACCACCCACACAGTACACAGTGGGTCTCACACACCCCATACATTACACAGTCGCACACCAACCACACAGTACAGAATGGGCCTCACACACCCCACACACTACACAGTCTCACACCACCCACACAGTACACAGTGGGTCTCAGACACCCCATACACTACACAGTCTCACACCACCCACACAGTACACAGTCTCACACCACCCACACAGTAGACAGTGAGTCCACCCCCAACTCCCCCATACAGTACACAATCTCACACCACACACACAGTATACAGTGGGTCTTACGTACCCTATACAGTACACAGTCTAACACCACCCACACAGTACAGTCTCAGACACCACACACAGTACCCAGTGGGAATCACACACCCCATACAGTACAGTCTCACACCACCCACACAGTACACAGTGGGTCTCACGTACCCCATACAGTACACAGTCTAACATCACCCACAAACTGCACAGTAAGTCCCACACACCCCATACAGTACACAGTCACACACCACCCACACAGAACACAGTCTCACACAACCCACACAGTACATAGTGGGTCTCACACCACCCACACAGTACACAGTCTCACTCCACCAACACAGTATACAGTGGGTCTCACGTAACCAATACAGTACACAGTGGGTCTCACACCACTCACACAGTACACAGTCTCACACCACCCACCCAGTACAGTCTCACATATCCCACCCAGTACACAGTGGGTCTTAGACACCCCATACAGTACACAGTTTCACACCACCCACACAGTACACAGTGGGTCTCACACACCCACTACTCCAGACAGTATCGCACCACCCACACAGTACACAGTGGGTTTCACACACCCCATACACTACACAGTCGCACACCACCCACACAGTACAGAATGGGTCTCACACACCCCATACACAACACAATCTCACACCACCCACACAGTACACAGTGCGTCTCAGTTACCCCATACACTACACAGTCTCACACCACCCACACAGTACACAGTCTCACACCGCCCACACAGTAGACAATGGGTCTCACACTCCCCTTACAGTACACAGTCTCACACCACCCACACAGTACACAGTCTCACACCACCCACACAGTACAGTCTTAGACACCACACACAGTACACAATGGGTCTCACGTACCCTATACAATACACAATCTCACGACACCCACACAGTACAGTCACACACCACCCAGACAGTACACAGTCTCACATACCCAATACTCCACACAGTCTCACACCACCCACAGAGTAAACAGTGAGTCTCAGACACCCCATACACTACACCGTCTCACACCACAGTAGTGAACAACGTTACCCTGGCGTCGTTTTCAAAATGGCGGCACATCCGGTCCCCATGGGCGCCATCAGGGGAGATCACTCGGGTTCCGGTTCCGGTGCTTCCGGTTCCGGTGTGTGCGCACGCATGGCGATGACGTCACGTCCGGTTCCGGTGGTTGCGCGCGCATGACGATGACGTCACCTCCGGGCCAAGATGGCGGACGCGTTTCAAGATGGCGTCCCATCCGGTGGGATCGCGTGAGATCGCGTGGACTCTCGCGGGATCTCGCGAGCGTAGACGCGTTTCAAGATGGCGGAACGGACGAGCGGCGGACGGGACGGGACGGGACGGAGAGGGAAGGGAAGGAGAGGAAAGGAGAGGGAAGGAGGGAGAGAGAGGGGGTGAGGCGGACACGATGGCGTGGCTAGACAAGTGTGTGTGTGTGTGTGGTTAAAAACATTGGATGGAGCATTCTTTCGAGCCAGGTGGGTGGCCCTGAAAAGGGCCGTTGGTATGTGAATCAGTCAGCCAGGTTAGCATTCACAAAGGAGCTGGAGACCCCGAAAAATAAATTTTCCCGGGGCACACATCATCGTGTTGTTGCTGACCTCTCTTGATGATGCCTTCCCCACAGTAGAGGCATATGTAGAAGTCTGCTCCTGGCACGACATCAAAGCGATTGGAAGGATACGCTTTAAAACAGGTATGGCAAATAATCAGGCGCCATTGGGATGACCATTTTGGTAATGTTGTTGTTGTTGGTGGTGGTGGTGGTGACGCTACCGTGTCTCCTGTCGTAGGTGGTGGTGGTGGGGCTGCCGCTGCTTCTGTTACCGTTGTGGGTATCGGTTCTGCAGGTGTTGTTGCTGCCTCTTCCCTTTTGATGTCAGCCTTCCCTTGTAAGGTAGGGCTGCATCGCAAGCATTGCCGTCTACCACAATTTTTCCTGTAAGGCACCGGTCGCATGACTTTCACTTTTCTTGTATCCATGTTGCATCAAGATAGCCCTCACTGATCCATGTTGGAGTTTATATATGGGCGACGAGACAGCGATGACGTGTCGTCGATGACGTGGTATCGATGACGTGGGTATCGATGACGTCATGGTCGCGCGTGAGGGTAGTGACGTGGTATCGATGGCGTCATGGTCGCGCGTGAGGGTCATGACGTGGCACCGGTGACGTCATGATCGTGAGCTCACTATATAGGATGAGCGGGGTGACGGAAGCAGTGTTACAACCAGCAATCATGTCTGGAGAAAACTGGGATCTGGAACTCATGTCCTTGGAGACACCATCACCACCCCCCTTACCAGCATGGCAGTGCCAACGATGTTATGGCTGTTTACCTGTTTACGCTAATGGGACTGATGACTATCGTGGTACCTTCCAATGTGTCTACTGTGGCACTGTCTTGAAGGACACATACATCAGGCGCTTGACTCATGGGGCAAGTGCCCCGTCAAACAAAGATGGCCATTCATCCCTGCCAATGTATGACCCCAACTGTGGTCCCTGGAGTGAAGTACACACCACAAAACGGCCCTTTTCAGGGCCATCCATCTCTCTCAAAAGAAACGTTCATTCCAATGCCAACAACAAGAACAACAACACTAGGTTGACATTTTTTCAAACGTTTTATTTCCCCCGCTAACAAGAACACTTTGACAAAAGAGACAGGATTAGGGGCGTCCCTGATCTTTTGTTTACAAACGGTATGAACTGTAACATCATAACTGTAACATCAGAACTGTAACATCATCACATCAGAACGATAAGGTTGTGTCCTTTGGCAGGGTGTGGATCATGGCCAGCGTTGTTGTTGTTGTCTGTCAGGCGTGTGGGTTGAAACCAACGTCTTACACGTTCTTCATTGACGAGGGTATCGTAGGGATCAAACTGTTCCATCACTTCGTCAAAAGACCATCCACGGGCACGATGAGCCAGTACATACAAACAGTACATCCCACAAGGAGGCACTGAACCAGGGTTGAAGTGATTGGCCATTCCACTGTTGTTGGAGCCATCCGGCGAAGGTCATGACATTCCGAAAGTCTGGATGCTGTTGATAGGGATGAAGTCCATAACTGTCAAAGTAGTCCATGGCACCTGGTACTGGACGATACCACGCACACCCAGTGTTGTCCTGGGAGATGGCGGGGGTCCGTGTTGACAATGTAGGCTTTTAGGATAATGTCCCTCCTGCTGTTCACCACAGCACGGTGGTGGCAAAGTGATCTCGGGCAAAGGTACCTTGGTGAGGGGTCGCAGCAGGGGATCCTGTTGTATGTACGTTCAAGTGTCTGGTCGTCGAAGCCACTGGCGTCGTCGTCCATCCTAGACCATCAGAGCGTTATGGAACCGATCAATTTCCAAAACGCTTTCGTATTCCTCGTAGCAGACGAGCGTGACGGGCGTGGTAGGGGTTCTGCAAACTGAAGTTCAAGTCCCAACTTGCCCGTCTGTCGTGGGTAGTTATACCCTTCATCTGCGCTAGATCTGCCGTCAGATCCACCACCCACACAGTGAATCCGTTCCTGAATTCGTCCAGGGTGAGGTTGCAGGGATGTTCTTGCCACAGGTGTCCCGTGTTGCGGAACAGGTTCATGTACAACTGTTTGAGCGAGGCACTGTTGTCCTGAAAGTCGCTTTTGATTTCGGTGCCATGCACTTCTTGCCCATTGAGTTTCAGCTTGAGACTGGTCACGTTGTTGTGCTTGAAATGGTAGGGGTTCTTTTCCTTGCTGCCAGCAAAAGCATCATTGTCCACCAATCCCAACACCACTCGTTTGGGCAGTTGGCCTCCAATCAGTTGATCTTTGTGTCGCGTCCTCCTCCTGAAATGTCGTGGGCTGTGACTTGGACTCGGGTCAAAGGATATTTGGCCGTGACTCCTGGTGACATGTGTTTCACGTGTTGTTCCCGTATGGCAGGATCAATGTTGACTTGGCGCAAGTAAAACTCGGCTTTGGTCAGTTTAAATCGGCACTCGACGTCTCCAGCACTCATCAAGTAGAAATCACTCGGGCTGCGAATCAGTTCTAGTTTCATGGGGACTCCATCCACCAGGTACCGGTCTTGGAGAAACAGGTCACAGTGGAGACGCCCTGTCAGTTCCACGTCTCGGGTGGGTAGAATGGCCCTCGTCGCGCTGCGACAAGTCCTGCGTTGGCATTCTGGGCGCCAGCATTAAAGTGATCCATTTTTCCAGCTTCATCGGTGTACCATCCTGGACACTGGAGATGGGTCCCTTTGGCTGCCTTCCCATAACTCAGCAACGTTTCCAAATAGGCTCGGTAGGGATAGGTACCCATGGAAGGAGTAATTTCCAGTTGGTTGTGTCCCACTTGCACACGCACTTCACGAAAGAGGGAATGCATCATGTTGTTCACCGTGGACACGGCGAGTGCGTGATCGCCATCATGAACTGCATTCGTACCATCTGTATTCTTGATTTTGAGGCAGATGCGGAGGTAACACTGGCTCAAATCGATGTAGGCATTGACAGGGTTAGCAATGTTAAATTGGAGGGGGCCCGCGACCGAAGGGGGTGCCAGAGGGCTGTATCGAATCCACTGACCTTCTTGGACGGACGTCACCACAGGGGGCACAGAAAAGAGATCCATTTGGGCCTTGGAGCATTCACAGGCATCTCGGCGCATCATCTTGACAGCTGATCTGGACCGCAGGTCTGCACAACAGGTCTTGACCCTACGGTGTCTGGTGTTGAACTGAACTCCTTTCCCATCGGGGTGGGTCTTTATCTCTTTCTCTCAAAACAAGGGTTTACGTTTCTTGGTGGATCCCACGGGCTGTTTCCGTTTTCGTTTGCGCGCGGGTGATCCTGGTGGTGGGTGTTGTCGCAAGGTGGCAAGTAAGGCTTGTTTCCCATGATGTTTCAAACTGTCCCCCACACTTTGGTGTCCTGAACTGATATCTTGCACTAATCCCGGCAACATCTTGACGCCTGATTTGAGAGCGGATTTTCCCACCGTCTTGAGGATGGAGAGTGCTGAACGTCCCAAGTTTCCCAAGATGTTACCGAAACCTCTCCCTCGTTGATGAATGCATCCTCGGTACACGGCTAAGCTGCCTCCTCCTCGCTGTTGTCCACCCAAGCCGCTGCCGCTGCGGAGTCTGATACACTGGTGTCCTACCATGCTGAGTCTCAGTACGTACCCAGGCGACGGGGACGGTAATGAAGTGTCACGATGGTCTTCCCAGTCTGGAATGGCACGAGACTTCCTACGTCATCCGTTAAATAGATTCGAATGGCATCCGTGGTTCCCTGACGCAATCCCATGTAGCGTAGGTGCTGAGGGGTTTTGATCACGACGCTGTCTTCCATCATCTGGCGCGACACGGGGACATACATCAGTAAGGGAGCCATGGTATCCCCCACGATTTGATCTTCCACCGCATCCGGTAGACGTGCACGGTATCAAAACCAGCCAGATGGTGTGCTTCCTGTTCACCCGCGACGAGGAGGACGGTCAAACACAGCCACTTGCACAGGCTGAGCAGAGACTTGGCTTATTTCTTCTGCTTCATCCACCATGGGGAGCTGTATGAATCCCAGCATACGTACTAAAGGAGCAGGCAACACCAATCGGGTGGTGTAGGCAGACCTGTAGGCATCGTGGTCAGGTTGACTTGAGGTTCTGCAGGAGGAACCCGTGATGGCTCGGCACATGTCTTCGGGTGGGAGCATAAAAGTTGACATGCGTTTTGCCACGCATTTCAAATCGGAGGTCTTCTTTGGGGTACTTCACGGTGACGGTGAAACGACCTCGAGCATCCTGTTGGTAAACATCTTGCGTATGCTTGTCCACCAGTCGTGCACAGGTGTGTTGAAGCAGGATGTTCAGTCTCTGGACCAGTTGGCGACTGGAATACACTCCTTCTGGAATAATGACCTTTTCGCTGACGGCTCTGATGAGGCCTGGGTTCTCTTCTATCACGGTCGCATCGTGTTCTGCTGAACTGTAAGTCCGGGTCATGCGTTCCAAGTTCACATGAAGGACAAACCAGTTGAAGGGGTATGACACATTGTACCATGTCATGGGGAAATGAAGTTCACTGACGCCGACTTCCCACTCCTGACGATTCACTTGAATGGGAAAGGGTAGTTTGACTTCGTAATGATTCACTCTGTTGTCGGGATGAACATCCATGGATGCATCGCTGGGTAAGGTCACGTAAAAGTCCCGCTTGGAAAACACAGACACCAACATCTTTCTCTCTCTCTCTCTCTCTCTCTTAGGGAACCAGGCTGGATACAGAGGGGGTTGGAGATGCAGTCGAGGAAGGTGGCAACGGGGATGATGACGACGACGACGCCAACGTGGGTTGTGGGAGCAAGTACCCCAAGCCACTGGCCAACAAAGCTGTCCACAACTGTTTCTCACCGTTGTCCAATGTCAACTGAACCATGCTCATGATGACCACGCCATATATCAGAAACACTTGGGAGAAAAACACCACTTCACTTCGTGGCAAGTCCATGCCAAAGCAACACCAGCGTGGGGATGACTTGCCACCCTCCTTGCACCTTGAGATCGGTTCACTCTGCATGATGGTGGAGGCTCCACTGACGGTGGGAGACTGGAGGCCTCGCTATTTAAAGACCAGATGAGCCGCAGGGATCCATGAATCAAAGCTGGCAGGGTATCCTGACCATCTCACCAACACTTCATCCTTTTTTTTTGACGACGTCGTCGTTTCAGGACCTGATCCACTGTGTACACGTCATCCGTTTTCTGAATGGGTTGCAGTTCTTGCGGGTAAAAGGTGCCTTGCAGCACTTCTCCATGATCATCTTTCACTTGGTAGACAGGAGGAACACGCCCTTTCACCACCCGATCCACGGTGAACAGTTCGGTGGTCCAGTTGGGAAGGTACCCTTTGTCAAACGTGCCCTTGGTCTTGTTCAAACGGACACGGGTCCCGGGTAACAAGAGAGGGTACTTCTTCTTCTTCTTCTTTGTCTTGAGTTGGCGCTGCTTCTGCTTCTTCTGTCGTTCCATGTGATCCAACACCCGAATTTCATCGTAGGGAGCGTTAGGACGTACATCCACGGGGCGTTGTCCAATCGTACGATGGACACGATGATTGTAGGAATGCATCAGTTGGGGTAAGGCCTTCAGGTAGTGGCGTGTTCCCTGTTGGGTGAAATACCGCCACATACGGTTTTTCAACGTCCTTTGAAAACGTTCCACCACAGAGGCTTTGGTTTCTGGGTTTTGACTGGTGTAGAAATGAATACCCCGTTTCTTGAGGAAGGCTTGAAAAGGGGCATTGACAAATTCAGTCCCTTTGTCGGTCTGTAACTGGGATGGCACACGTCCTTTGGCTTGTTTCAGGATCCGTTGAAAGGCCTCTATCAAAGTGGCACCGGTCTTGGCTTTCATGGGCTGCACCCAAGCCATTTTGGAGAAAACATCGATGACACACAGCAAATACCGGTTGCCTTGGTTCTCTTTCTGATACGCAAGGAGATCGCTCAGATCGGCTTGCCACAATTCATCCACGCCACCCACACGGTAATGATCCCTGGGAAACGAAACGTCGGGCTGGTTTGTGTAAGGTGTACGTGTCCTGGGTTTTCAACCATTGGCGCACCTGACGTTGGGTGGGCCTTGACCCCATTTTCCTTCCTCCCTTCCTGGGTCCTGCTTTGGCTTGATGTCCTGCTTTGGCTTGATGTCCTGCTGCTTGCCACAAGGCAAGCCACCCTCCATAGCCTGCTGGGTGTTTGGGATCGTAATAGGTGTGGTGGAGCCATCGTGGTCCATGCAGGAGACAGAGACGATGATGATGATGCTTTGCTGATGTTGTTGTTGTTTCTCTTTGGACGTCTCATGATGACACTGTCGTTGACATCACCCTCTGCTCCCTTTTATTAAAAGTGAATCCACTGACGCACCCGGTTGAGAGGGGAGGAGGAGGGGTCTCACAGCTTTTTCTTCTTCTGGGGTTCCAGAGGAAGGTTGGATGCGGGTGGGGTCAAAACAAGTCAACGGGTGGAGGGTGTGGACGCTTCTAGGGGGGTGTCAGGAGGCTGGGTGGATGACCCTTTGGTTTTCATCATCCAGGACCAACGTAGAGGTTACCAATCAGTTCATGGGGTACGTTACTGGAAGCGAGATACTGACCCAGAATATTCCAACCCCGTGGAGGGCCTAATTTGGTACGTTGTCGAACAAGATCATTGATGAGATCCACCATGTGCGTCCCAGGCATGGGTTCCCCTTCCACCACGAATTGACCCGTCTCATTCCAACCCAAGTCGGGATGAGCACGAATACGGGCCATCAACTGCCTGGCCTTGGTCTGTAGCGTTTTGGGAACCGTTTGCACGACTTCATTCAGAATGGCTTCGACATCATCGGGTTCTGAAACAAAAAAGAACAAACAAACCATGAGCCACTGCTCTACGACCGGCTTCGCGGACTCCTTCTTAGGAAGGCGACCTCTACAGGACATGCAGATACACGACTCAGTAAGTTAACCGTACTTACGGTGAGGAGATCCAGCCCTGGGGTGTGGAGTGCCGTCCCTGGGGTGCCCGTCCTGGGAGTGTCCGTCCTAAAGGGGTGCCGTGGCTTTTAAAGGTTTGACCGCGGCTTGATCTTGAAACGCCAAGGTGTGTTGCAACAAGGTGTTATACTGCTGCTCTCGGTCCCTAAAAGGAACCGTGTCATCACGGACGAGGGTATCCATATCGTGAAGCGTGTGCACACGTTTCTGTTCCAACAGGTTGGACTTGAGCAAATGCCGTTGACGTTTTTCTTCTTGCAGACTTTGCCATACCTCTTCTGGGACCATCACCATCTTCCGTGCATGCTTCATCTTGGTGGTAGGACGGTGCAGATGCAACTAACGCCAATCTAGGATGTGTCCTCTATTTATGATCTTCCTTGAGGATCTTCCTTGAGGATCTTCCTTGAGGATCTTCCTTGAGGATCATCTACCCAACAGGCCAGACACCAAGGGACCCACCACCGATGCCAAGGCAGACAAGAGACCTAATCCCCTTCCTTTCTGCTGTAAAAGTTGACGTTTCTTGGACACAGACACCTTCTTTTTCATCAACGTATGCATCAGTGACCCATGCTTTTGTAAACGTTGACGTTGCTGTGCTGTCATAGGAATGTTGCCTCCATACAAATTCACCACGCATTCACAGATGGCTTGAATCAGTTCCGATGGGGCCTGTTTCAAAATAGCCTGTCGCATGGCTGGTGTCGCAGAAGGACTACACACATGACAGAGCGCTTCTTTGTGACGTTTTAAACGTGCCGACATGATGATGATGGTGTCGTCCCTGCAGCTGCTACCGTTGAACTGACCTGGATGGGGGGTGGGAGGCCTCTATTTATGGTAATGTCGCTGGAGGGAGTGGGGGTAATGCCGCTGTGGTCTTCTTCTTCTTCTTTTGACTTCGTAACACCATCCGGGTCAAGGCTGCACCTGGGGCTGAGGGGGAAGTGACCCTTTCTTCTTCTTCTTCTTCTTGTTCTTCTTGTCGGGTGGGTGACTTGCGACGTCCCTGGGGTTGCTTAGGGGCACGGGCGGCGGGGCGAGGTGCTGAGGGCTTCTGCTGTTTTTCCTGTAGGTAGGACTGCCAGTTCAGCAAGATACGGGTCAACACACCAGCCAACGTACCACTTCCACTGCGTTTCATCAGGTAACTCAGGCGTTCATCCAAAGGTAGTCGTGGATTCGCAATCTTGGTCAGCATGTCTTGGTGTCTCAACAGCCAGGTCTTGTGCTGCGTCTTCAAAGGAACACGTCCTGCTCGCAGATTTCTCACGGCAATGACAAACCATTGCAACAGCCGATGACGCCTTTGACAGCCACGCCTCTCGCCGAAGGCAGCCTTTTCTTCACGATGATGGGTTTGACTTTTCTGCGGGCGGGCATGCTTCTGTGGCTTCCTTTGCGTAAGTGCCGGGCTGGGGCGTTTAGCACCCGTGCGTTTCTTGCTGGTGCCTTTGGTGCTGGTGGTACTGTACTGGGTCAAGGGTTGAAAGGGTTGAATCATGGTGGGAGACGATGGCCTGAATGAAGGGGGAGAGGCCGGAAAAGAAGAAGGGGTAGAGAAGGCAGCAGGAGAGGCACGATACATACTGACAGGGACAAACATGTTCATGGTGGGTGCTGTGGGGTACAACTGCTTTAAGGAACGCCTTTGTTTGGAGGAGGAGGAAGCAAAGGGAGGAGGAGGAGCACTTAGACTTTCGTACAACCGTTGCACAGACCCCGACCGATGTTGTTCGGTGGGATCACGACCCAAGGTGGTCAGGAGTGACCGGGATGAAAATGGTTTTCATCGTTAAACATGGGAATGTCGGCAAAAGTCTCAGGCTCCTCCTCTGGAGCCGTCACTGAAGCCATCACCAGATCCGTCTCTGGAGCCGTCACTGAAGTCGTCTCTGGAGCCCTCTCTGGAGTTGTCTGCTCTGCTTCCATGGTGACAGCCATCGGGAGTAGATCATACAAGTCTTGAAGATCTGGAGGTAACTCTGCCTGGGGGATCTCTTGGGGGCTAGCAGGACTGATCCCTTGACCCTTCTCGCTCTCCCACAAGTCAGTCATCTCCAACTGTTTCTTTGGAGTCTGGGGTGCTTTGAGACTCTTAGGCTTTGGGGGTGCCTTCTTGGTGAGTGTCTTGGGAGGGGACGTCTTCTTGGTGACTGTCTTGGTGGGGGGCTCCTTGTTTGACTTCTTCTTTTGTTTCTTTGGAGAAGCCGGGGTCAGGGTCCCCTGGGGAGGTGACGTCATCTTGGTGGGTGCCTTGGGAAGGGGTGGGGTGGAGACCTTCTTCTTCTTCTTCTTTGGAGAAGTCTTGGCAGGCGTGGTCTTGGGAGGTATTCTTTTTCGAGGCACAGGCTTGGGCGTCATGTCGGTGACCTCTGGATCATTGGAGAACAAAGGTAGAGTGCAGGTGGCATATCGAAGACTATAGCTGGGTGGGTGAGGCCAGAGTTTCACCTGGAGTTTGGCCAGCAGCTTGCTGTACAGTACACCATGGTCATAGCCCATAGGACGCCCATTCCTCAACTTGAACACGATGTGGAACAGCTTGTTGAGGAAGGTCTCCCCTGCATTTTCCTTGGCATGTGCATCGTTGATACCGATGAGGATCAAGCGAGGACACGATCTGTTGGCGCTGTCGGAGAGGATACGCAAGTGGTCTTGGTGATACGCCATCCAGTAATAGTCTTCCTCAGTCAACTCACAGAAGCGACCCATCATGCCATACAGTGTTTCTCTTTTCGGATGAATATCTGCCAGCTTGCGGATGATCGACGGCAACTTTTGTTCCATCACACGCAACCGGTCCTGGAGATCCATGTAGTTGGTCTTGTATAACTGGCTTTGAGTCATCATGGTGTTGTGGAGATGGGCCATGTCAGAAGCGAGGTCCTTTGCCTGCGAAGCCAAGTTGACGAAGGAAGAAGGGAGGTTGCCTGGAGATGCCATCTTCAACGACTGAGCTGATGCAACTGATGACCCGCTCAATCGATCCTGCGTTTTTATAGGCAACACCAGCAGCGCGAGCTATGACGTCACTTCAAATGACGTCACTTCAAATGACGTCACGATCGTGTTGTTTCTGGATGGCCTCTTGCACGGCTTTTCTGAACTGTTCTATAAAGTGTCTCTCTTCGAGATAGGTGGCAAGCACAAAGAGCAGCGTGAACAGCATGATGACGAATCACGATGGGGTCAGAGTCTTTTTATAGAGATACACAGGATGACGTCACGTGGCTCGTGCATGGATGACGTCACGTGGCGCGTGCATGGATGACGTCACGTGGCTCGTGCATGGATGACGTCATTGGAGTTGGTCCATGGATAGCGTCACTCACAACAACAACAGCGTGTCACGAAGATGCATGAGCGCTTTTCCCAACATGTTTTTCCCCGACCATGTCCAGGGTTTGTCAATATTCGGATGAGATACACCCATTCCTATTCCCCATCTTTGATCGTAGGGGCTAGCTTCAGCTAACGACTTTGGGTAGGATTGAATCAATCTCTGTTTCAAGTCCTTGTTCTGGGAAAATGTAGCCGTGATCGCCTTGGTCATCACCTCAAGACTGACTGTTTGAGTAAAGCCTTTCACACATCGCCCCAGACGTTTTTGCTTTGCTGGAACAGCCTCGTGCAGAATACACGTCGCGACTGTCCAAATCTCCAAAGTACATGGCTTTAGAGTACATGTAACACTGTTCAACACAATTAAATGTAACACCATCCAAGGTAAACACTGCTGGATGAAAGTTGCTGAACGGTGACTGGATTCCATAGAAGAATAACCAGTGGAGTGTCACTTGTGACTGTGCCTTGTCCGTGGGAGTCTTGAGACCCAGCAAGGCCATGGCTTCTGTTCTCCACATTCCTCCAAAGCTTTGCAGAAGAGGGAGTAAGCTTGGGGTCCACGTCGGGAAGCATGTCTAACAATTCTCTGACACGGTCAAAGGAGGTCCGAGGTTTTCGATAATCTCTGCCTTCATGAGGATGGTCAGGACTTTAAACGTCATCAGTTGGTCGACCACGGCTTCGACCTGCTTGATAGCTGAACCACGAGACCACAAAGATTCTCCCTAAGCCTATCGCAGTGAACGGGTTCCATCCTTCTCTTTCTTAGACAACAGAATCTGTAATGACTCTGACAGAAACGTCTCTTTATATATACACACAGGGTCGTGATGACGTCATAGGATGTGTGACGTCAAACTAGAAAGAAAAATTGAAATCGTTAGCAGAGCGTGGTTTCGATCCACGGGCCTCTGGGTTATGAGCCCAGCACGCTTCCACTGCGCCACTCTGCTCTCCCTTCTCTTCCCTTTTTGTGACAGTACCTATGCCATGGTAAACATGACCATGGCCTCCACCAGGTCTGAGTCTAAGAACAGGGTACAACAGGATTGAGGGTGACCATGGACTCCACCAGGTCTGGCCCTGAAGAGAGAGACGACATAACACAAGAGTACAATACAATTACAATTTATTGAATGATAGAACAACAAATGAACAAGGCAATCACATTTTATGGGTTAAACATCAATCGATCAGAGCATGTCTACATCAAAGTCCATGGGAGGGATGGGTTCACTCTTTATAGCCATAGGGGAGAGTTTCCCTGGGGACGCCTTGGGGGTCGTACTGCACTCGGCGTTTGGTGTAGACCAAGCGATAGGTTTTGGTGGTGTCCTTGGACAGCAACACGTTGCCCTGACGAAGTCCTCCGCGAATGATGCGGTGTGGGTACGGGACCGTGATGTTGGCTTGATCCCTCTGACAGACGAGGTTCTTCATGCTGTCAAAGTGGACATGTTGGCTCGCCCTGTGATTTAAAGTAAATCCTCGGACCTTGCTGATGCCCACACTGCCGTCAGATTGAGGATGACGTAGCTTGTAGCCATAATTCTTGGGTCCTGCCGAGACAAAGGTTTGAATGCTGTTGCCCCCTCCCAGTTCATCAGTCAGCTCCCCCAAGGTATCTCCCAGTGGCGGGTTGTAACTTCGTGGACGGTGAATGTAAATGATACTGTCCGTATCAAAATAGAGGACACGTCGATCCAACGGTTGCAAATAAGAATACAACTTGAGACGGGCTTGTGCTGTCACCCAGGCTGCAATGGCCACATTGTGGGCTGGATGAGGGTCGTGAAAGTCTGCCTGAGGTTCATGAGTGACACAGATGAGGTCTTCATTGATGATGTTAATGTCTTTCACCACACAGCGCTCATCCCGGAGGAGGGCAAAAGTACCTCTCAGGGGAACTGATATATTCCGTCTTGGCAAACCCAACGCTGCTGACCAAACTTGCCCCAGTGATTGTTCAGGCAGGCCTTGGCTAAGGCACGTAGTCCTGGGTTTTGTGAATGCGAGCAGGATCCAAGGTGACTCCCTCTTTCTGCTGTATCTCGTGGATGTAGGCGTCTTGGGTCTGGACAACCTTCGGGGTAGCCACTGGCCTCTTGCTTGATCTTGAAGAAATTGTTGACATACTTGGCAAACAGTCCTCCCTCTTGGGTGTCAGGGTCGTAGGTGGCAAGCGTGTCAAAGTGCCAAGCCTCAAAGATGTGAAGCACTTGATAGCCACACTTTTCAACAGCAAACTGAAGCTCTTTGCTGACGTAGGTACCGATCCATGCCCGGTCTTCATCCCCGTGGGGCAGGGGAGCATCCAACTGCTCTTCAGCACACGTACGGCACAGTGGAAAGAGCAGTTTGCCTTGACACTTGTAAGGAAGAACAGGATGATAGAGGTCGGTGGGTGGCAAGACTCGGCACTGGATCAGGCCGTGGAGCTCAAACAAGTCAGACACGGGAGGATGATCTTTGATCTCGGGGTGTCCCACGGGAAAAGTACCATACTTGCAGATGTAAGGGTACAGCGAGCAAACGTCCACATATTTGATTTCTTCATCTTCTTTGGCTTCGTAGTACAGTTTGGTGGCGTTGGTACGACCTCCAAAGAAAGCATCTCTAGGATTCAACGGGTCAGGCATGTAGGCATGGGGTCCTTGCAGGGTAGTCAGGAAGGCTCTCAGATCACCGTTGTCTTTCTGTTGTTTCAGAAAATCACATTCCCAGAGGGTCACCACTTGGTCGATGTCGGGATGTTGGCGTAACACACCCAGTCGGTACATGGTATGATGGTATCGTTCCCAAGGGGGTGGTACCCAAGCTAGCATGGCGTTCACATCGACTCGTCTTGTAACAGCGAGTACAGCCATGCCAGAAACAGCCCAAGTATTCGTACACGGTGCGTGTCTTGGCGTCGTAGCCATCTGCCATGTAACGACTTCCGTCAGCACAGTCAAAGCCTACTTCTCCACCATTCCGAGCATGTTGGATGTGGACCCCAGGGTGTTGATGCATGACCCAGTTGAGCCAGTGGAGACACTGAAGCGAGTAGCGACGCTGGGGACGATAACCTTGAGTAGGTAGGATGGCGATGGTGCGGGGTTCCAAAAACTGTTTTCGGGAAGGTGAGCATGCAAGCCATGGGTAGAGTCACTGCTTCATAGAAAGGGTCCACGTTGTTCTGTTGAATGAATATGTTGCAGAATGCAGCACAGCCTCGACGCAAAATGTCCACATCACTCTGACAGTAAGTCAACAATTCTTCATCCAGATCAAAGACAGTCCCTTCAGCCACCCGTGCATCGTACCAGGCCAAGAAAGCTTTGCGTTCGGCAGAAAACATGCTGTCAGGATCGTAAGTAGACACGGGAGGATATGGGCCCACATAGCCTTGGTGAGCTTCGGTGTTGAAGAAGTGAGGGAAGTAGCCTTTCTTGAGTTCCGTCAATGCAAACGTTTTTGGAAACTGCTTCAGAGCCATCGTGAGGAAGTTGAGGGAATCCTTGAAAACAAGACGTCCCACGGTCATCTGCAAGATGTGATTCCCACGTAGTGTGACCTGGGGTGCTTTCACGAGATGTTGATGGAAGTACTGTTGGAGCAAGTGTCCATCATACCCACGGTAGTTGTGTGCAATGACCAACACGTCGTCATCATCAATGGTAGGGGAAATGTCATCTTCGTCGTCTTGTTCTTTGTCGTTGTTGTCTTGTTGTTCTACATCATCATCATCATCGGGTTCTGGTGATGTCAGTTTGGGTTGTTTCGAGGCACGGCCTGACGGCTGCTGTTGGGATGCCTTGCGTTTCTTCTTCTGCTTCTCTTTCTTTTCCGCCAGGGACATCAGCCAGTCGCCCATGTCCTTCAAGGTCGTCGATCCCCGAAACACTTTGATACGGCTAGGCCCTTCTCCTTCCTTACGCCAGGGACACTTGTCGCACAACTGATTTGAAGCCTCGGAAATACATTTTCCACATCCCAGATGCACCACACACAAGTTGGGAACATGAGTCCCTGATCTTGAGTACATTCAAAGTCATAGAAGATGAACTGACGCTGTTGCCGTTCTTTGTCTTCATCCATTTTTTCACCGTCTTCATTTTGTTTCGGTGGTTCGATGACGGACATGTAGCACTGGTGGTTGGGTTTCAAGGGTTCTTTGCAGATCTTGCAGTCACGATTCGTGCCACACTGGTGGTTGACCATGCCCTGGATTTTTCTCACGTTGACTTTGGCATAGCAACGATGACAGGTGTGGATGGTGGAGCAGGTGCTGGGATGCTTGGCGGAGGCCGTCCGATGGCGTTCAAAGCAAGTAGGGTTTCGGAACCATCCGCCACATTGGAGACAGGAGAGTCCTTCACTGACCACGTCACCACAGTATCCAAGACATTGACACCAGTAGCAACGAAATTCTCGGGTGCAGCGATGATCTTCAGCGTGGTCGTGGCCTTGGTCACACGTTTCACAATAGTAACTATACCCTGTAAAAGCAGGCATGGAGGTAATGACATCGTAATGGTGATGGTGATGATAGAGGTGAAGGATCTTGGTGGGTTGAGCCACTTCACTCTTGTACAGGAGTCGATTCAACACCTCTTGGGAGTAGACTTTGAGCTGATAGTAAGGCGCCAAACGTTGACTGAACAACTCCCACGTGGCACGCCCTGTACAAGGACCTTCGGGGATCTTGAGTTGACGAAATAAACCCTTGGCAGCCTTCAACTGCGCTGGTCTACGATGGTCACACAGGTGTTTCCATTCCGTCTTCCATTTTTTGGTCACATGATCAGGTTGGTGTTTGTGGTGACTGGCCACGACCAGGGCACGGGCAAAGCAGAGCTGATCCTCATTCTTGATTTGGACGATGCATTGTTTCTTTTCCAGGAAAGCGTTTAAGCCAACGAGGTGTGTTGGCCGACCGTGTCCCTCACCGATACGATCAGAATCCTCTACATGCAGTAAGAAAATGTCCATGGTGTCATCGATATGTAAGTCGTGGTTGCTTTGTTGTACTTTTTCCACTTCGGCCATGATGTGTTCCCCCTGGAGGTCACCCATCCGCCGAAACGTGATTCGGATGTCTGTATCCAGGGCGGGGTGTTCCAGGGCCAATCCCACGTGATCACCATCCTGGCCACCCACATCGTCTCTCAGATCTGCTAACACGGCATCAAACTGTTCTCTGAGAACGACGGGAAGGTCTTCAGGCTGTTGACGCTGCAGCCAAACAGGGTTGAACTTCAGGTGGTAGCGCTGGGTACCAGTCCGGAATTTCTTGGTTGTTTTTTGAGTCGTCCGCTCCAACTCGTAGGGCACAGGCTCCTCTTCAAGTTCATCTTCGTTCATTCGTGGTGACTGCATGATGAGAACTGGTAAGACCCACGCTGAGCCTGGTTTATATACATCACGTCACCCTATGACGTCACAATAGGTCGTGCCAGTGCGCACCATGAGCTCATATGTTATTTATAGGAATGATGTCATACCCCATGACGTCACACCTAGTCCTGTTGGAGTCAGGATGAGAGTGGTGCGAACCGGATGCAACCAGTTCACGCGAACCAGATGCGTCAAAGTGACGTCATCAACCCCAGCTATATAAATTCGAGGTTTTCCAGCTCTCCTCATCAGTTGCTCACTGAAACTGGAAGCATGCAGTCGTCTCCCGCCTCCGCCTCCGCCTCCGCCTCCTTCCGTTGCCGCCTGTGCGAAACAGATGACCACAGTTATCTACACTGTCCCAAGGTGACCTGTACCGAGTGTGGTGCTCAAGGTCATCGCCATTACGTATGTCCCAAGAAGACCAAGGACAACAACAAGCACGATAACAACACCTGCTACAACTGTGGAAAAAACGAAGGTCATCTCAGTTACGCCTGTCCACATCCCTGTCGCCACTGTGGTCAAGAGGACCATAAAAGTATGAACTGCTCTAACAAGGGCCAGAAACGTCCGGCATCCACCTACCAGCCAAGTGAACCGCCAAAGAAAGTGAGTAAACGTGAAAGCCAACATTTACTGGCTCTACTCCATGACAAGGTTCTCCTCGTTCAAGATCGCATAGACACCATGTACTCTCTACTTCAACGCATCTTGGAGTTTGTCGAACCCATGGACGATTCCAGCAGCACTGCCTCCAGTGCACCACCATCACCACAATAGATACCACGGTGATCTCTCACCCACCCATACTAACGGCCCTTTTCAGGGCCACCCACCTGGCTCGAAAGAATGCTCCATCCAATGTTTTTAACCACACACACACACACACACTTGTCTAGCCACGCCATCGTGTCCGCCTCACCCCTCTCTCCCTCCTTCCCTCTCCTTCCCTCTCCTTTCCTCCCTTCCTTCCCTCTCCGTCCCGTCCCGTCCCGTCCGCCGCTCGTCCGTTCCGCCATCTTGAAACGCGTCTACGCTCGCGAGATCCCGCGAGAGTCCACGAGATCCCGCGAGATCTCACGCGATCCCACCGGATGGGACGCCATCTTGAAACGCGTCCGCCATCTTGGCCCGGAGGTGACGTCATCGTCATGCGCGCGCAACCACCGGAACCGGACGTGACGTCATCGCCATGCGTGCGCACACACCGGAACCGGAAGCACCGGAACCGGAACCCGAGTGATCTCCCCTGATGGCGGCACATCCGGTCACCGTGGGTCGCCATCTTGATCCAAGATGGCGGCGCCCATGGGGACCGGATGTGCCGCCATTTTGAAAACGACGCCAGGGTAACGTTGTTCACTACTCACCACCCACAAAGTACACAGTGGGTCTCACACCCCCCATACACTACACAGTCGCACACCACCCACACAGTACAGAATGGGTCTCACACACCCCATACACTACACAGTCTCACACCACCCACACAGTAGACAATGGGTCTCCCACAGTACACACAGTCTCACACTACCCACACAGTATACAGTGGGTCTCACACCCCCTATACAGTACACAGTCTCACACCACCCACACAGTACAGTCTCAGACACCACACACAGTACACAGTGGGAATCACACACCCCATACAGTACAGTCTCACACCATCCACGCAGTAGACAATGGGTCTCACGTACCCTATACAATACACAATCTCACGACACCCACACAGTAGTCACACACTACCCAGACAGTACACAGTGGGTCTCACACACCCCATACAGTGCACAGTCTCACACCACCCACACAGTACAGTCTCACACCCCCCACACAGTAAACAGTGGGTCTCACACCACCCACATAGTACACAGTTTCACACCACCCATACAGTACACAGTGTCACACCACCCACACAGTACACTGTCTCACACCACCAATACAGTACACAGTCAGTTTCCCACAACCCACATAACACACAGTGCCACACAGTACACAGTGGATGTCACAGAACCCACACAGTACACAGTGGGTCTCACACAAGCCACGGAGTACACACTAGATCTCAAACAACCAACACAGTGGTTGGTCAAATATACACCACACAGTATTTAGTAAGTCTGACACAACCCACAAAGTACACAGTAGGTCTCACACAACCAACACACTACACAGTGTCATACAACACACACAGTACACAGAGGGTCTCACACAACCCACACAGTACACAGTGGGTATCACACAACCCACACAGTACACAGTGGGTCTCACACATCCCACACAGTACACAGAGGTTCTCACATAACTCAAATAGTTCACAGTCTCACACAGTCCAAAGATGATGTTTCTAATCTTCCATTTTCCACACACTACACAGTAGGTCTCATAGAACTTGTGCGTGTTATGAGGAACGACAACATTGGGTTAATGACATGTTTTCTGAAGAATTGAGGCTCGCCTCGACATCCATGACCGGGGGACTAAAGTCTGGAGACGTCCTGCCGAGCGCTGTACACAGGTTAACGTCGTACAGCACGATCGTATTTAGGGTGGGTCCATAATGGCATGGGTGGTTTCACAATGACTTGTCGAACTGCGTCTCAAGTTGTCCAAGACATGGCCACAGGTTAATACTATCTCGAAACATAATTGCAACAGTCACGGTGCCATTTGATAATTTTGCTAATACAATTGGTCTTACGTGTATGGTGGCAATACACAGATCAATGGTGGGATGATATCTCAGTTTTCTCAAGTAGGTATCGCCATGTCAGTTATTGATGCCACGTGTACGCACACCACTGGTGGAGAATGTGTTTCCCCGAGCTGGCATTTTGCTGGAGTCGGGCTATATTAAAGCCGTGTACCCGACGGCGAGGCAGTCGTCTTCCTAGCTGCGCGATGGAGGTATCAACAATTATATTCTTCAGTCTGTTGTTGTGTGGTGTGAAAGCCATCCATGCTGATGCCAGTTTGGCAGCCTTGGCTACACGGGTGCGTCTGGTGGAACGAGAGATCAATTTGTGGAAGCTGGATGCTGCTAATATTGACACTAAACTGATTGACAAGTTTGAAGTTTTGGAGTCATCACTGAAAGAAGAACTGACTGAAAGATTCCTCCCTCTCTTGATAAAGCCTCTCGTCAAACAAGCTATAACCGACATCATGAACGAAGACTTTATTAGCAACATTATTACCGGACATGTTCTCAAGGAAGTTCAAAGCCCCAAAGCCAGAGTGCAAAACACAAAGGCAAAACTCAAAACCTTGGCAGAACGGTTGAGACGTGTCGAACGGGATAGAGACACTTACAGAAAGAGTCTTCGAAAACAACGTCGCAGATTGACCAAACACATCCGTGACTTACAGATGCAGCCAAATCACACTGCAGCTGACCTGCGTGATGTCAGGACCACGACGAATCCCTTAACGACAGCAGGTGAGTCTTTCGTCAGATATTAATACAGCTTAATTAACACTCTATCTTGATATTCCAACCGGAAGATATGAGAATAACAACATTACTTCGTTTAAATTAAGCCAATGTTTTACAGTCATACTGCATGCACATTCAGTATCTGTCTTCTGCTTTTGAAACAATATGTTGCACGTGCATGTTCAGCGTTTTCATTGTGGAAAACGTTCAGGTCCAAATATGACAGTGTTAAACCGTTTTTGTTTCAAAGGCTGTTTGTAAACTTGAGAACAAAATAACTTATTGTTTATTGTGAACATCATTTAGCGTTCAGAAGACATATTAACGTATTGTTTAGTGGCCATGGTAACATGGGGTTAACGGTCATGTCAACGTATTGTTTATGGTCCATGTTAACATTGGGTTCACGGGACATGTCAACGTATTGTTTATGGTCCATGTTAACATTGGGTTCACGGGACATGTCAACGTATTGTTTATGGTCCATGTTAACATTGGGTTCACGGGACATGTCAATGTATTGTTTATTGGCCATGTTAACATAGACTTCACGGTACATGTCAGCGTGTTGTTTATTGGCCATGTTAACATAGACTTCACGGTACATGTCAGCGTATTGTTTATTGACCATGTTAACATAGGGTTCACAGGACATGTCAACGTATTGTTTATTGGCCATGTTAACATAGACTTCACGGTACATGTCAGCGTATTGTTTATTGACCATGTTAACATAGGGTTCACAGGACATGTCAACGTATTGTTTATTGGCCATGTTCACATAGGTTTCATGGGACATATCAGCGTATTGTTTATTGGCTATGTTAACATAGACTTCATGGTACATGTCAACGTATTGTTTATTGGCCATGTTAACATAGACTTCACGGTACATGTCAGCGTATTGTTTATTGGCCATGTTCACATAGGGTTCATGGGACCTGTCAACGTATTGTTTATTGGCCATGTTCACATAGGGTTCACGGGACATGTCAACATTTTGTTTATTGGCTATGTTAACATAGGGTTTACGGGACATGTCAACGTATTGTTTATTGGCCATGTTAACATAGGGTTCACGGGACATGTCAACGTATTGTTTATTGGCCATGTTTACATAGGGTTCATGGTACATGTCAACGTATTGTTATTAGCAATCTTAACATAGGGTTCACGGTATATGTCAACGTATTGTTTATTGGCCATGTTAACATAGGGTTCACGGTACATGTCAACGTAATGTTTACTGGTCGTGTTAACACGGGGTTCACAGGACATTTGTCGCTTCTTGTGCCCCTTATCCACATTTTGTTAGCACATCGTAACGTAGAGAACTAAATCAGTCACACAAGACAGTTAAGATCAGTGAATAACTGAGACAGCACACTGAAACACACTGGATATGAGTTACCATCATAAACATGTGCCGTCGTCTTTGTCGGTTTAGCCATACAGTGCTCCAGTAAGATCCAGGACCCCGCCCCTCTTATGCAGCTCGAACTGCCCCAACACTGACCCACCACCACCCAGGACTCGAACTCGGTTCATCAGGCTGGCTCATCATTACAATGAAATAGCCACACTTCCCGCTGTCCCCCCTCGCCCTATGTACAAATCCAGTAATGAGGTTGTATATGTGGGGCAAGCGCTACATATCTTGTCTTATTGTATACCCATGGACAAATGCAGGAATGAGGCTATATATGTGGGGAAAGCGCTGCAGATCTCATCTTGTTATATACCCATGTACAGCTCCACGAATGAGGATATATATGTAGGGCAAGCGCTGCATATCTTATCTTATTATATACCCATGTACAACTTCAGGAATGAGGCTATATATGTGGGGCAAGCGCTACATATCTCATCTTATTATATACCCATAGACAACTCCAGTAATGAGGTTGTATATGTGGGGCAGGCGCTACATATCTCATCTCACATTGCATCAAGATCAGGTGGTGTTCATTTTATTTCATTTTCCTGGATGTCTAACCTCCGTCTAGCTTGACCACTGTTGCCGCGAGGTGAATATTATTATCGCTGACATTATTTCTATTACTAATTCTCTGTCGTAACAATATTGCCTTTGTATTGTTTATTTCAACTCTGCTATTTTCACACTGAATTATTTCTGTACCTTTGCACTTGATTAGACTCGAACTGGTTTCGTCAGGACACAGCACCACTTCCTATTTCGAATGGTGTGACCTGCTTTCAGTAAAACCTGCTTTCAGGCTCACTCGTCAAGACTCGACCTGGTGTTTTCAGGCCAGAGCCTTCATTTCAGGCCTGTACAGTACAACCCAGACCCAATAATCATTGCATGAAATTTACAGGGAACTGACTAAAACCATGGTATTCTGAATAGGCGGACGTGTTATGGATACTGTATATGAACAAAAATATCTCGGTATGCATTTCACACCTGGACTGAGTAGAGGAATACATGCAGTCTACACTTTAAACAAACTCAGAAAACCACACATTGTCTTTCAAGGCTATTTTTAGTGTTTAAACTCAGTGTAAGTACGACAATGGTCTTGTTTGACAGAATGATCGCAGCTATTTACATCTAAGCCTCTGGGGCCTTATGATATCCACATATGCATTGAAAGGGACATTTAGTTATATTTTTGTAAACAAATATTACAAGTTTGGATACAAATAGTGAATTAGGGAAGTACCCGATATGCTTATACAATTCGTGTCCATGTCATGGCACAGTTAACACGAAGTGTGTTGTAATATGCTACTTTCATCTGATAAAACCGGAGGCCAAACTTCGGTTGGATCGAAATATTTCCATACTGAGTTGTTGATCAGGGTGCTATTCCACTAACCGATCTTAGCCCTACGCCAATCGTAAACCCTAAAATCCCAATCTTAGTGTGACGTTACGATCAGCTTACCGTTCCACTAACCAATCTTACTCAAGTCAATCGTAACGTTAAGATCCAAAGTCTAAGCTTAAGTTGCTCAGGACCAACTTAGGACAGCTAAAATCAATCGTAGAGAAACCAAAGTGGTGGCTTTCATATTCTATATGAAGAAGAAGAAGAGCGAGCATTTCACCGTGAGCGTCTCCTAATAGACCGATCCAGTCCCGGCCGATAAGCCCCGCACACTTCGTTTTTGACGTTAGGGGGGACAACCACTGACTAATCACAAAGGCGTCACCGCCGGCGAACCGTATGTGACTGCGAACGTTGTTGATGAATTCTCTTGTGGTATCCGTCGTTTGTGAATGATATTTAAAGAGGAAAGTTATATGTATTGTATTTTTAATAGATTTTAGTTGACAGATTGCAATTGGCGAGTGAAAATGAGTTACATTCCCGATGAAAAATCGTCTCGGCCAGCTGCTGCTCCTGACCCGAAGCGTGTTTTCTTTCGAACCAAATACTCTATCTGGCAATTCACGTCCGTCTAAATATAAGATATTAGCAGGGGAGGGGTAACTGAATTATGTTTGTTTGTTTTTCTCAAACATTCCCATCGTTATTTTAGAAAATCCCTGAACACAGTGCCACATGTTCAAGTTGCAGAATTTTTCGGTATCTATAAATAGATTGTCAACAGTGCACGTGTATTCATTTATCAGTTGTTCAAATTAAGTTACATCAATAATGTGAAAACATGGGTTTTCTACCTTTTAATGAACAAAGCAGAAAAATATTTCCCGTCTACTACTAGGTGCACCATATTTGTCTGTATATATCAATGTAAACAAATCAATCACAGCATAACCTATATTTGATCTTTCGAGGGAATCTGCAAAAGGTGATTGGGCCTGTAAACATTATGTTTCCATGGATGTATCTGACGTACCAAGACGCAAATATTCAGCAGCTAATCTGCAGCAATTCTCAGTAACATTTCCCTCTTCAAAATCTGTACACCATCCTGAAATGACACTGAACATAAGCAAATCCTTTCCAATGTTTTTTCTATGTTTACTTTGTTGTAGAAACTTAATTTACAAACTTCCATAATACTGGACTTCATGAACTGCCAGCATGTATGTACAGGTATATCACAGCACCAGAACACAAAGAAGATCCAGGATACAGTCTGCACCTTATTGTGTTTTATTACATCTGAGACCATATCCCTAAGGGAGGGACATAACACTGATTTTGATCTATTTCCTTTTTTGGGATACTTAACAGTGTCAAAAAATATATTAAAGTTGTTTCAAAAATTGAAATGTTTAGGAAAACAGACATGAAAATGTCCTGAAGCATTCACCTCCTTCAAACCAGTGTGCAATTTAATATGAAGCTCATTTTCCAAATAACCATCACCAAACCTTGAACAATTTGTCCAAAATCAACATCTTAATAAACACTACTTTGGTTCAGTCTTCAAATATTGGTAACCTCCTTAAAATCTGATGATTTCTAAGAAGTATTACATCAAATCTGGGTTAAATATATGTTTCAATATTCATTCCACTTACATGAATAGTCAACTGAGAATTTTGTAACTTATTCTGTTTCAAGACTGAATCATGGGTGTGACGAAAACGTTGCCTTTTTTCAATTTTTCTGGGTGTTGAAATAACTTTTTTAAGAGTTATGATACTAGTAATCACTTTCAGAATAATTTTATTAGTAAATATATTATTGAAAAAAACAAAGATATCTTAAAACAAGAGTCAACAAGTTAGTTAGTACCACGTGATTGTTCTGCCATGATAAGTATATAGTGTTTAATTTGTTCGCCTAGTTCTGCCTTAAAATCACATGAATCTGATATGTCAGTCAATTAAGTAATTATTTATAATTGATTAGATTATTATTTATTTTATTACCTTTCCACGTTTACTAAAGGACGCAAGATTTTTAAAACATACCTTGCTATCATGTCCAGTGAATTAATTCAATTGACAGTTCTGTTATTACTCCTAAAATGTACCAATATACCTCCCCTACATGTAAAAAATTATGTTGTAACAAAAATTCAAAACAAATAATGTTCTCATGGTTAAGAAATATACTTTTATTTCACTCCGTTTAATATTCCAGAAAGTCACTATTCTTCTCACATAGTTTTCGTCTCCGATCCACACGGAGTAAGGTACAATTCAATTCAAGGTCCCATCTCTTTAAAGAAATTCTAAAATATTTAAGGCATGGTTTTATAGACACTCATTTGAATTAATTTTGATATTTGGATAGGCAACTGCAGACACTGACTACATTTCTGTTTGAATAAAAACATATTACCCCTCGAATATTTTGCACTATTAACAGATACTGTCACTAGGCATTCAAATTGTGCTTGTGAAACTATAAAACATCCAAAAATGTGTGACAAATTTAAGAATATCTAAGAGCGAAGGCAACAATATCCACCACATTGTCCTTTAATGTAACAAGTTTTGCTATTTCGGTCGACCTAACCGAAATCAGATCGCTGTCAGATTTGTTTACATTGTGTCACGGCTTTAAAGCCGTGACACAATGTAAACAAATCTGATAACGATCTGATTCATAATCTCATTTCAGCTTTATGGCGTACCAACTCAATGCCCAGTATTGACTAAAACGTTAAGCAAAAACATTTTTGCAGTTACAAAAAATGTCCGTGTTTATAACACTCGCAAAGACTTAAACTGTTATTTGTTGTCATTCATTGGTAATGATTTTGCACGTGTGCGAAAGTTTGGAAATTCGTGCAAATTCTCACCTTCGAGCAGACGTAGGTTTCGTGAACGATACATGCCGACATTTAACTGATCGCGAGACCTATCGCACTACTTGATCCGCCTCAAATCTTTTGTCTTGATCGTAATGGTTGTGTTAAAGGTACACATGAAATCGCAGCAATATGTAATAGATATAGCAAGTGTGAATGGCATAATTCGAAGCACATCGCTTTGGAGGCATCGTTTGACCCGGAAATAAATCTGACAAATCCACAAAGCGCCCGGCCTGCTGATTGGCCAAAATTGACGCATGCGTCAGTTTTGATTAACAGACTGGATCGGTCGATTCTTTACTAACCATGAAATGAATTTGTTAATTGTGTGATGTAAACAAACACTGCACTGAAGCCTACAAATGTCAGGCCAGTCGGACCACTGTCGTCATGGGAACACAGCCGAGGGTGTCGGTGTAATACATTTGTACAACAATATTACAACGTCATGGTTAAGAATAGGGACGGTTCGTGAAGTGAACAATGTTCTGAAACAAAAAGATACAAATATGTTTCATTTCACGTGCGCTTTTTTGGTAGGGGATTCTAAATTTTAAGGCAGGCCGCGTGTTTTTCAAGACTACTGACTAAACTAGATTCTAGATACGTTATCAGATGATGTGCTTGTGGCGAGGTAGAGGCTAGCCTGTCGTACAGACTCTGAAGCAAATATATCCAAGAAAGCCAACGCAAGTCTAGAAAATGTGGCAAGTCTAGATTTCCTCAGCTTCAGGTCTGCAAATGAAGAAAGTCTCAGGGCTCCTTTTCATTAAATTTCATTTATGTTTTACTATGAACTTTCTTTCAGTAAAATATGTTCATTTCAGAGACTAGTTGTTAGTCTAGGTAGAGGCGTTCAGCCGCACTTGCCCCTGAAACCAAGGTGCTCACCACCCTAATATTTTGCTCGCGGTTTTTTCTCCACGTTTACACTTAGTTCGAAAACTACTTCCTCGCATTTCTCTATCTCTCGCACGAAAGAGTCTCGATCTAAGCTTGGATCGGATCGTAAGATCGGGACCGGCTACAAACGGCCTAAGATCGGTTAGTGGAACGGGTGTAACTTTTTTTTAGCTAAGAGGATTGTAAAATTGGTGTAACTTGCTAAGATTGATCTCAGATAAGATCGGTTAGTGGAACGGCACCCAGTACAAGCAGTCAAGCGCCAAACGTTGCCATGCTTCTAACCTGAAACGTCACAATGACGTCATAGCTGGCAGCTTTGCGGCCGTGGTGTCGCCAGTCAAGGCATTTTATAACTAGCAGTGAGATGTGTGGCTCGTGTTAGGACGTACGTTATTGGTGGTAAGTTCTCAGTTTCTACTTTTAAACTGATTTAGGAAATTAGACGAAATAGTGTAAATCTATATTGTAAAACTGCTGTAAAGCAGTATGAAGGTTACAGGAGATTTTAAGTTTCATCCTTTGAACTGATAACATTTACAACAGTCAAGGAAGATTTTATGAGATTATTTGAAATCTCTCCAGTCAAGTAACGGATGTGTTTCATGTGCATATTCGGACACTTGACGTCATTTCCATAGACTTACATGATATTTCAGTGTAGCATAAATAATTTTCATGAGGTGAGTTTAGAATAGATTTTTCTCAAATTTGACAGAGAAATTTGAAATCATCTCTGCTCTGCGCTCATAATTTCAGTTCAATTCTCCTGACCACTATGTAACTAATGACATCACATTTATCCACTTACTTATAGTTCCACAATGCACAATCCCATAGGCCGCCATGTTAAAGGAAATCACGGCACTGTACACGTGTTGATTATATTGTTGTCATTCGATAAATAAGCAACGGAAAATTAAACAGATATTATGTGATTGTAGGTAAGATGATTCCTCACAAATATGCAAAATTTTGACTTGGATCATACGAAAATTAAATTCATGAAAATTCTTTATGCTACATCAGTGTTGGCTGAAGAGCGCGTTTTTGCGTCTTGGACGCACCTGCGTAACATGTGTGGGTCTCCTGGACGCATCGACTCGAGCAGTATTAATTTTGTATCACAAATCAAAAACGTACGGCTTTGTGTGTGCATATCCTGGCGTACTGGACCAGTTATTTAATGTCGAACAGTCTGCGAAACATGTTGATAAACTCTTCCGGTTGTTAAACCAAACCGGTTTTATTTGTCTCGCACTTTTTATCACCACTACTCAAACCGGTTGCTTGACCTACATATATTTTCAGTTTTGCATATGTTAATGTACGGTATGGTCCGTCGGTTTCCGTCAGCCAATCAGATACAGCCTATGAAGCTGCTCGGCAACGTTGTTAGCTTGGCGATTGGTCGAAAACATCACGACCTTGTGTCAAACTAAAAATAGCCAGGCACGCCAAGGGTATACTTCAAAACGGGGTAACGGCGCGAACAAGCAACAGAATATGTATAATACAGAATAAATGCGAAAACTTGAATATGAGCGTTGTTTTTCTTTTGTCCACCCTAAATATTTCGATATTCTACAACAGACTAGTTGTGTTTTTAATTCTTGAAATTTGTCACTGTCCACGAACGTTTGTTATTTACCTTGTTCTGTGAAATACGGCACATCCTTATAAGGAAGTCGTTTACTACGCTAGCGTAAATTTGACAGCTCCAGCGATGACAAGCCATCGTATTCAGGCAAGTTTAGTCAGTTGGTTTGGCAATACTACTGCCCATAAACCATCACCAGCTGAGAAAACTGGTGAAAACAATGACACGGAAAATGAAACTTTGCCAAAGAAACAAAAAGTTGAAAAACGGTTTCAAAGTGACTGGCTTACAAAGTACAGTTGGTTAAGATTTGACACATCACTTGGTATGACTTGTCATGTTTGTATTTCTGAAACCAAGACCAATGCATTTACTGTTGGCTGCCATAATTATAGGCATTCCACTCTGGTAAGGCACATGAAAGCTGATGACCACAATTCTGCTATTCAAGCTACATCTCTGAGACAGAACATGTCCACAGTTGTTTTCAAAGTGCTAAATGACAAGGAATGTGCAGTTCAATCTGCAATGCTGAATATATACTAGCTGGCAAAGGAGCAGATTGCCTCATCAAAATGTGCTGCATTGATGGAATTATGCATGCTTCATGGGCTATCATTTCCAAAAACATTAGGTTGTGATTCAGACTCTATGAAATACACATCTCACTGTGCAGTTGACGACATGCAAGATGCAATAGCTAATTCCTTTCGTGTCTCAGTAACCAACAAAATCAGTGCTAGTCCTTGTATATCCATATTGATTGATGAAAGCACAGATATATCAGTTACAAATTTAAAGAAACTCCTAATCTACACAAGATCTCTCAATTCAGAATTTGATGTTGAAACAAATTTCCTTGCTAATGTGCAAATTCCTGATGGCAAGGCTACTACTCTTCTAGAAACTGTCAAAAAAACATTACAGGATCGTAGCATTCCTATGTCAAAAATCATTGCTGTGGGGTCAGATGGGGCTGCTGTTATGACTGGACGCAAGAATGGTTTCGTAGCATTGCTCAACAAGGAATCAACTGTGTCTGTCATCGGTGTCCACTGCATTGCTCATCGCCTTGCCCTGGTTACTAGCCAGGCTGCTGAAAATGTTCCCTATCTGAAGAAATTTCAAGGGACATTATCAGACATTTTCTATTTCTTCAAGAAATCCTCTGTCCGACGGGAACGTCTTTATGCACTAGAGGAGGTGCTTGAATGCGAAAATGTCACATACAAAGAAATTCACAGCGTCAGATGGTTTTCAATCTACAATGCTTTGGAGGCTGCATTTAGGTAAGCTACATCTTCTCAAATATATTGTCCAGTTTTATGCTAAAAATAAGCTCTGAATTTTTTTAAAAAAAAACTTGAAGTTCTTTCAAACATCTTAATCTTTGCAATAGATTTACATAAATATTGTTTGATAATTTATATTACAGGACTTGGAAGCCCTTGGCTCTGTTCTTGGAGAGTGAGCGGGTGGAAACAAACAACAGTACTGCCAAAGGCATCTTGCAGCGCATTTCCTCTTTCAAGTTCCTTCTTGTCCTTCACCTTCTGATGGACATCATCCCCACCATGACCAGACTAAGCCTCCAGTTTCAGAAGGAGGACATAGACCTTGCTGCACTGAGGCCATCCATTGATGCTGTTATACAGGTATGATGAAAGCTATATGTTTGCAATCAGTTTCAACCAAAACAATATATGAAGCAAACTTTTCTTCAAATTTGAAACAATTACTTGGTTCTTACTCAGGATAATATGAAATAAATGCTCCTTGATTGAGAACTTTATTCTAAAGTCTCAGTTTGCATGTTACTCTGTTCTAGCAACTGCAGTATTTGAAGGAAGAAAATGGACCGGCACCTGTACAGTTTGAAAATCAGTGTCCAACGGGAAGCTGCGAGTTTGATGGTGTCCCAATAACATCAGAGGCTGGCGCTGAGAAGCGGTTCTCAAATGTTCGGGCTGCTTTCCTGCAAAACCTAATGAGCGAGCTTGAGTGCAGATTCCCAGCTGTGGCCACTAATGTTGTGACATGCATGTCAGTACTGTTACTGAGGGGACTCTCTTTCTTGTCTGAAGGTAACATAACTGTAAAATGTGTTATCAGTTTAGCCTATCTCATGAAAACAGACAAAGTTTCATGAAACTACAGTATAATTTCAGAAAATATATTGATAAAAAACACAATTTTACGATAGACTGTAGATTCATTTTAAATAATCTTCATTCTACTTTTTTTAAAGTAAGATCATTTTCATATTGTGATGATACAAACATTTCACAACTGATGTGGAACTGGTCTGAGTTAGTATTGTTTCGATATTCATTTGCTGTTGCAGATGCTAGAAAACACTGGGGTACAGAACAACTTCAAAACATCATTGACTTCTACAGTCATCGTGAGAAGACCTTTGTAGATGCTGAGGAGACCCTGAGAGAATGGGCAATGTGCAAGGATAAGGATATGGTGCATCAGCAGCATTATCCTTGTACAAGTATCTGTCAGTTATGGCAGATACTGTCGTCAAGACACCCTGATACATTTCCAAATCTGTTCAAGATTGCACAAGTCGCTGTCCTGTTGCCCCTTCAAACAGCAACTGTTGAGAGGGGTTTCAGTGTTCAAAACCTCATAAAGAGGTCACACAGAAACAGGCTATCATCAGAGCGGTTTGACACGCTGATGCAGCTGGCTCTAGGGCCTCCTGTAAGGGATGTTTCTCTTGCACCAGCCGTCACCAAATGGAGAAGTGACAAAAAGAGAAAGCTGTTTTGCTAAAACTAATGTTGTTGATGTTTTCACAGTTCCAAATTGAAATCTGATTTTTTACAACCAATGTGTTGTGTTGTTTATGCTATATTACAAACCAAAATATGGACCCATCCATTTTTGGGGGGACCCCTAATTTTTAAAAGAAGGGGTCCAAGTGACCCCAAGAAAATTTAAGCCAGAGCAGACACTGCTACATTAAATTAACATGTTTACAAGTCTATGGACGTTACGTCAATTGTCCGAAAATAACTGGCCCGGGTCTATAGCTTGTGTTCTGCGTCAATGAATAACTGCATTGCATTGAAATACAGTAATTGGACATAAGTATTCGTCATTTTGCATAATTTCTACAGACTTAATTGTTAATTTGGTGCAGCTAGAAACATCATCTTGATTTTATTTGTAGTTTGATCTTGTTCATATTTTACACATGGGTCATGAATCATCTCAGCTGCAGAGACAAATTTCCGTTCTATTTTCCATTCAGTATTTCAAGAATGACTGCACTTTGATTGATGCGTGTCATGGTTAAGACAATTTTTAACATGGCAGTCTATGGGGAAAGAATACACAAGGTTGTATATATGTGCTCATGTCACTACAATGCGGACAATACTTGAAGGAACATTACATGGAAATTATGTATCTGTGACCAAGATGATTTCCTAACAACCTGCAAAATTTGACAACCAAATAACGAAAACCGAATTAATGAAAATTATTACAGCTACACTAAATAACATGCAAGTCTATGAGAATTTTGCCGACTGACGAATACTTATGTCCCATGAGTGTACACCCCCCCTTAAAAGCACACGACCAACAGTGTCAGCTGAATGTTTACATTGAAGGCCTGTAGCTTAGCTCTTTTAACACTGAAACCTTTATGTGGAACACATGTATTTCTGCAACACTTTTAAAAAATGCAGTAGAATGTAGATTATGGAAAGGCAACTATGTTTTTCTCGTTATTTCTAATATTGAAACATTTCGATCTTTACCACCTCACACTGCCACGTGTTTGTACCCTTGTTGTTTATCAAAGCACGTTGCTTCCAACAACAAGTGCGGTTGTGTCAGCTACAGTTTCCGCCTCAGTTAAGAGTTGTTTGAGAATTGCACTGCCGGCATCGCTCGATATGCTGACATTTTGTGAGTGCTTCACAGAGTGTGCCTGACACAAATTACAACTGTGTTGCACAAACACCGAGGAAAGTTGCCATGCTGCCCTACACATTGCGTGATAAACACTGTTAAGTTTTAATCTGCTTCACATCAGAATTTACGGAATTGCCTAAAATACCATGTACACTAAACAGGGAGGGTGGGGTGGGGACATAATGGAAAGGCATTTTGAATTCCAGTCACGATTAATGAAGTCAGACTAAGCAGGTGGTGATTCCATAAAGATGAATTATGAGTAGGTATAAGTGCAGATGTTTTTGTTTCTTTATCTACTGTACTGTATCTACTGTAAATAATGATGTATGTATATATATGAAGTCCCCGTAGAATATACCCGCCCCTAACCTAGCCCCAACCCTGGGGGCGAACAGATTCTTTAGTTTCACCGTTAATGTTTATATTTAAAAAAACACAACAACAATCTATTCAGTTACAACACTTCAACAAAGAGGAGCATTTCAGCTGTTAACATACAGTCAGTGCACAGCTTATTACATTTTCAGATTTAAACTGTAAAAATAAATTTAGGAAGTGTTCTTTTTTTTCCTGCAGAGACACGCGGTTTTTTATGAAGAGGTATCTCAATCAAATCAAACCACATATTAATATTTAATACCTCTGCTATAACAGACGTATTTTGAATTTATTCATACATACTATTGAAAGGCAAAACATTTGTGAGAAAGAGAAAACTGAGACCAGTAGTTATAATGCTTATGTGCTATGTATAGTTTTCTGACTAAAATATTCCCTGTTTCAGCCTCCACTGACCCGAGCCCGAGCAACACGGCTTCACTAGCGCCAGTGACGACACAAGACTCTGATCTACACGGTAGGTTAGAAAACCCAGCAGGCAGGAAGCTCAGTCCTTAATTTTTCTTCCATTTAACACGCTGATGTATATACCTGTGGAGAATCTGACTTGAGGGATGAGTCTCACCTATTATATCGATCGACGTTCATGTTGTCAATCACAGGATTTCAAACTGTAAAAGCTAAATTTAGGAAGGGTTACTTTTTTCCTGCACAGACACGCGGTCTCGATGAAGAGTTATCTAAATCAAATTGAACCATATATATTTAATACTTCTTCCATAAAAGATGTATTTGGAATTAAATCATACATAATATTGAATGGCAAGACACATGTGGAAAGGCGAAAACTGAAGCTAGTAGTTATATAGTTTTGTGAACAACATATTTCCTGTTTCAGCCTCGACTGACCCGAGCCCGAACACCACGGTTCCACCAACGCCAGTGACGACACAAGACCCTGATCCACACGGTAGGTGGGAAAACCCAGCAGGCAGCCTTATATCTTATTGCCCTAATAAATACCAAACAACATTTGTACTGACATTATCAACTTGTAAAGTTCAACAAACATCATCACTCTCAACTTCTGGTTCTAACAGAAAGTTCTGTATTAAACACACCATCCATAATTCCAGAAAACACATGTTGACATTCCCGCCATGTTGTATTGTTGTCAGCCATGATGGAATTGTTTAAACGATGTAGCAATGTCCGAGTCACGTATCACATGATAAAAACATTGTAGATGTGTGACACAGATGTCTGATGTACACAGTTTACTTTGTGTTGCGGCGACTCCATCACCAGCAGCAGGCCGCGACCTCTACTCCGCCAGCAGGGACGGTGACCTGGAGAGAGTTAAGCGGATCCTGGCAGCGGGTCACGTGGACATCAACACTAGAGGAGGAGACTACAGCTGGACACCGGTGATGAGGGCAGCATTTTGGGGACACAGAGATGTGGTGGAGTTCCTGGTGGGTAGAGGGGCTGATGTGTCGCTGGTCAGCAGGACCGGTAACAACGTCCTTCACTGGGCCTGTGCTGGTGGAGACCTGGAGATCGTGAAGCTGATCGTGTCCCTGAACGTGGTGGACATCAACGCCAGGGACAACAGCGGGTCGACAGCGGTCGACAGGGCGAGACGCTATGGACATCAGCGAGTGGCGGAGTTCCTGCTGTCACGTGGTGGACACTGAAGTCGGTGTAGGTGTGGACAGCGACGGAGCACATGTCGTTACTGACACTGACGAGGTGTGTGCCGTCCACGTTCTCGTGTGTCACGATTCACGCGACTTCCTTTTACTTTCTGAATGTAAATTAAACTTGTTGAAAGTATTTTCAGACATTTTGTCATTTGTTGTGTTTGGAACCTCGCAGGATCAGGTAAGAAAATTGTGAAGTGAGTGTAAACATAAACCGTGAGTGATTGTACGTAAACGTCGCCCGTTTTAACATAATTCTGTGTTAATTTTGTTCTGAGAATATCAAAGAATGACAAAGAGCGGCGCAATGCTGGCATTGTGCCATACAGCACAAACAGTATTTGTCAAATACCATGTGTTGGGTATCGTTTAACAAGGGAAGGATGGACATCTGTAGCTGATTACTACTGAGATTTAACCCTTTTGGTGCCACAGGGAAGTGTACCCTTTCTGTAGTGACAAAACACACAATATACAAAATCAAACACATGACAATCATCACCCACAACATCTCATATTTGTTAACCCTGGATGCCAGAATGACAAACACCTCCCCCACGTCTCTGTTTCCTGATCTAACATATCGTTCTTTAGGTAAAGCACAATTGATGAAATGACCGATAAGAATTATGTACATGGTAAATCTCGCCATTTTTGGACACATGAAGAGTTCGCCATTCGTAGCATCGTTTACTGTATGTTGTAAAGGTAAATATCGGATATTAAACCGTTGAACTGAATTTGAAAAATAGCCAGTTAGTGATTAGTGGTATGTGGTTTGTATCAAGTCGCCAATGACTATACTGAAACCCGGCCTATAACCATGAAATCGTTTGGACTGTCTCGGGAGCAGGCAAACACACACGCCGAAGGGAGCTCTCTGTTATGTTTGATAGTGTTTACTGAAGCATGTTTCACGTAAGCTGGTCATGAGATGCCAATTACATCACAAATATTTAACACTCAGCTCTCAACACACACCTCCTTGAATTCCTCATACATTTTACAATCAATAATGCCTGATGGTTTTTGTTACTAGTTCAAATAGTTGATAATATCAAGCCCCTGGATGTCGAGTTTTGTGACACAAGTCTGAAAAGTGAACGTAGTGCGAGGAATGATCTGACAACGTTATGCATTCAGTATATATTGTGGCTTGACATAACTGACACACACATAGAGACGAGGGGCGTAACTCCGCTATGCTTTACACGATGTCATTGTGTAACTCAGGTCACATATTTGTTAAAATGAAAATTCAACTGTACTATGGGCCACTGTGCCTACATTACTGAATAAAACCTGTCTGTCTGTCTGTCTGTCTGTCAGGTCACTTGGAGAGAATTCACTGTTGGGAAGGACACTTTATTTTCGTGAGGTTTCGTTCACGATGAACCAGACTATTCCAATACACATTGTAACCGGATACGTTTTGGTAGTATCACAAATTACAAGAAATGTTGAAAGCACACAACATGAGAAATCATTACCTCATGGTTTGTTTTATAGATTTGTTTGCGACGTCGGAAAATAGGGCATTTGTATGTCCATTAGTTAATATATGTACCTCACATAATGTACGTAGATTCTATAGAGACTTCGTTTTGGCAGCCGTGCTTTCCACAGAACATGAAATGAATGACTTAGAATTTAAATAAATGTCCTGAATAGTTGATTGTATATTTTGATTTACCGTACATGAAACAGAATAGTTCAAAACATATGAGCATATTTTCAGGATAAGAGTATCCTCTGTTCATGATGATGTTACTATTTCTCTACAAAAGTAAACAATTAAAGATGAAAAAATAGACCCTTTTGTATGGAACTGTCAGAATAATTATGTGAAGTTTGTTCCAAGGAATATTGACTATTGCACACCATATGTACAAAAGCACGTGATGCAGTTAATGCCTACATTTCATCTAACACTTGTGTACAGGTTACAAATTTTAATATTATTATGGTGTCCTACACTAACTGTGTCACTTTCGTCTTTAAATATTGTTCAAACAAGCAGACACTTGCAAAGGATACAAACACGTATAGCCTATATCCATGTATGATATCATACTGAATAGACCATGTATGATATCATACTGAATAGCCTATGTATGATATACTGAATAGACCATGTATGATATCATACTGAATAGACTATGTATGATATCATACTGAATAGCCTATGTATGATATCATACTGAATAGACTATGTATGATATTATACTGAATAGACTATGTATGATATCATACTGAATAGACTATGTATGATATCATACTGAATAGACTATGTAATTTATCATACTGAATAGACTATGTATGATATCATACTGAATAGCCTATGTATGATATCATACTGAATAGCCCATGTATGATATCATACTGAATAGACCATGTATGATATCATACTGAATAGCCTATGTATGATATCATACTGAATAGCCTATGTATGATATCATACTGAATAGCCTATGTATGATATCATACTGAATAGCCTATGTATGATATGATACTGAATAGCCTATGTATGATATCATACTGAATAGCCTATGTATGATATCATACTGAATAGCCTATGTATGATATGATACTGAATAGCCTATGTATGATATCATACTGAATAGCCTATGTATGATATCATACTGAATAGCCTATGTATGATATCATACTGAATAGACTATGTATGATATCATACTGAATAAGCCTAAATGTAAATATTCTTCAACTGATGAAGGAGTAAGTATTTACTCGAAATCATTGTTTTTCTCATAATAAAGAGGTTGACATCCATAAACCTCTCTGCCTTATGTGTATCGCTTCTGACTGGCCTGAAGGCTAAATGTAGATTATGAAATAAGCTTCGCGAATCAATATCTGAAAGATATATACATTATCAAAGGCTAAGTAGCTTGACGGTGTGACTGTGTTTAACGACTTTTATCTTAAACAAATTGCTCAACATTTACAACAATGTTGACATACGACATCACTACCAATAACAGATTTTTTAAATATATCACTGACATCGGCACGCAGGGGGCTTCCCTGGCCTGCTTTTAGAATCCCTCACCAAATAAGCGCACGTGAAATCAAACATATTTGTATCTTTTTGTTTCAAAGTATTGTTGCAATTCACGACCTGTCCCCATGCTTAACTGTGACGTTGCAATATTGTTGCACTAATGTATAACACTCGTCGTACGAGCCTAATGTTGTTATTCATGGATCCGCGCATATTGATTGACAGCTGGTATCAACCAATCAGAAAAAAGCTTCCATTCTGTGCCGATCTGCTATCAAACGCCCGTCATATTTTACCCACCAACAAACGCCGTTGTCCTTAGTTACCGTGTGGTGAAAAGCACAGAAAATGGTATTAGGATGCGCCTGGGGGACATGCAATGCTGACGAACGTTACCCTGAAAGACTGGAAGGAGGTTTTTTCGTCCGATTTCCAACTGTCAAACGGAATGAAGAAAAATGCAAGCGCTGGATTAGTCGCTTGCGGTCGTCCCCATGAGCAGCTAAATTTATCCAGAATAAATCAACACAAAGCTGTATGTTCTAAGATAAAAATTATTGCACTTAAATAATATTTATGAAAAAGGCATACTTAGTTTTATACAGAATGTTCACTGTTATAACCCGAGATCGGAGCAATAATATATCTGGAGAATTCATTTGTAACCATTTCTGGCAAAGGAAACTCGATCTCTGATTCGACGTAATTTTTTAGGCCTGATGCGTAATTAGATATAGATAGCTGGACAATGGACATGTATTTCTGTTTGTCTTATCTGATAGTATTTTGTTTTATTCCAGCATTTTGTAGGAGGAAAAGGACCGAGCAGAGAATATCCTGACCCAGTGCCTGCAGACGGAGCCTGCCCCAAGCCAGTCAGGAAACCACCCCTGAAACGCCCAAGCCAGTACACTCCCTGCATATCGGATAAAAAGCAGAGGTCATCTCTTGTCGGAGAGAATATTGACATGTGTGTATTTAAAAACTTACACAAATCAAACTAGATGCATTCTTCAAATTCAATAATGGAAAATACATATATACCGTAGGCCTAAATCATAATTGTGGGATAATTATTTATATTCCTGGAAATGTATGTATGCAAATTTATTCTAAATAACTTCAGTCAAATTTTAGGTTTCATTGCTATTTCTATGTGTTTCATATCTTTTTTTCAGAGTGCCCAGAGTTTTCATTATCCCCTTATTCACTGTAGATGTATGTTTTCATTATGTAGTGTTGTCTGTTCTCAGAGAGAATATTGACTTGTATACGTTTCACAAATTACACACATCAGAGTAGATTCATCCATGTTTTTTAATGATGGAAAGATACATGTAAATAATATTCATAATGACAATAAATAATAAACATCATCATAGTCTAACATATGTTATATTTGGGATTACACTTTCTTAGTAAAGTACAAATTCTAGTACTTTTTTTAGTTGAGCCCCATCCGGGATTCGAACTCACACCCTCAGAGTCAGGCACCTAATCGCCAGGACACAAAGTCAGCCGCCTAACCCGCTTAGCTACCGCGACTTCTTTATGTGCTGGCGATTAGGTGCCTGACTCCTAGGGTGTGAGTTCGAATCCCGGATGGGGCTCAACTCAAAAAAGTACTAGAATTTGTACTTTACTAAGAGAGTGTAATCCCAAATATAACATATGTTACATTTGACCACTTTCTAAATGGCATTGTGTAATCATCATCATAGTCATGTCAAACATTATACATTCGCTTTTTTTCAGACTAAACACCAGCAAGCCATCCACCCAGTCGACTGCTTCAGTTCAGATATTGTTACCCAATGACCAAGCAGAAAACAAGTCCACTGACTTCCTGATCAATACATCTACACAGACTGATGAAACATGTACGTATATATGGAGATTCTGTGTTCATTTATTCCTCGGTGGTTGCATTCTTTAGGTAGGATACCGCATGATCTCTGTAAAACATGGCTAGTTTCATTAACATTGACTGCATGAAAGCAATATCTGGAGTTATTTTCTCCACATGCATGTCCAGTTGAGTGAACACAATAAATTCACAAAACCTGCACCCAGTAACCATCAACTGACCTTGTACTTGTGCGTAGTTATGGTGAGATCTTTTCAAAGAAGTTACACCATTTTCCTTTTTAAGGAAAAAGTCTAAAGCTTCACAAGCATTGTCAATTGTCATGTTGCGTGCTGAGTAGGGACATGTGATCTCAACAATCCCACTTTCACCATTGTCACAAATCTTGCCATCAGGTGTTGCTCCCAAAAATAAAAACTCATTGTTTACAACAAACCCGCATTCATGAAAATGTCTATCTGGATATTTCTGATGGTACCTTGCCTTAGCATCTTTTTCATGTTTCTTCCCATATTCTAGTGATTGTGCTTTTATGTTTCTTCTAGTGAAAATAGAGTTCATGAAGCCATGATTTGGTCTTTTTTTTCTGGACAAAACCTTTCCAAAACTTGATGCAGTTAGACGTTTCCTGCGTTCATCAAACCAGAGTTCATTTGACTGACTTTGCGTTTTCATTTCAAGAGATTTGGGATCCTTGCAGATTGTATCTTCATCATTTAGATGAGCAAATTCCTGGGGAAACTTCACTGGTGGTGGCAAGATAACACTGGTGTTCCCACATATGTGTGTAGTTGGTGTTGCATTCTTGATGAGTTTGATCTGAAATTATAAATAAATCATTCAAATATTTTGTCGTTTCAGGGATATCAGCAATGGACATACTAGCTCTGGCAGCAGAGAAACATGATTTGGAGCAACAATTACAAGACAAGTCAAGAGAAATACGAGAGTTGAACATCAAAGTGGCATCACATGAGAAGACAATTCAGGAATTACAGAGAGAGCTTCAACAATCATCATTATTTCCCATAGATGTTGTGATCACCAGGGGTAAAAAAATCAAAAACTTATTCAAACACTATACAGGTGTTACATATGTGAGATTTCTCACACTACTAACATTTCTGTTACCCCAAGGAGAGGACATTGATTATTCATCAGGGAGAAAAGACATCAAGAGACTTAAACCTCAGGATGCATTATTGCTTACTCTCTGTCGGTTAAGGCATGGGTTTGGACTTAAAGACATTGCAGTTCGCTTTGGACTAAGTCCTCAGTCAGCAGGTATCATTTTCAACACATGGCTTGATCTGTTATATTTCAAGCTAGGGCAGACACACAATATGGCCACACAAGGATGATATAATACAACATATGACTGTAAAATACCGTAGAGACTATCCAACAACATTAATTATCATTGATGGGACAGAAGTCAAAACACAGACCCCATGTGCTGTAAGTTTGCAAAGTCAAGTCTACAGTGATTACAAGTCCTCTTCTACTCTGAAGGGTTTGATTGGATGTGATCCAAATGGAAGTTTAATGTTTGTTTCAGAACTATTTACTGGTTCAATATCTGATAAAGCAATCACTGAACAGTCTGGGTTTTATGATGTCATTAAGTCAATGAAAGAAATTGGACACATTAATGAAGGTGATGGCATCATGGTTGACAAAGGTTTTTCTATCAAGAATGAAGTTGAAAAACTAGGTTTGAAACTGAATATACCTCCAAAAGGAAAGACAGGAAAACAATTCAACATGGGAGAAAATTCATGTACAGAAAAAGTGGCAAAGCACAGAGTTCACATTGAGAGACTTATTAACAAGGTGAAACAATATAAATTATTGTCAAATTGTGTTCCAACATCTCTATTCTCAAGGATAAACACGATTTGGTCTGTTTGTTGCCATCTGACTTTATTTCAGGATGTTTTTGTTAAGTGATGGTGCATATCTAAGTTGTTCAATGAGGTCAAGCTACTACTGTATACAGCAACTCGTAATAAAACAAACTTTCAAACTCTTCTGAAATGTTTTAAGTTAGTTGCACCTCTTTGACATAGATATGTAGATATATACCTGATAAGATAGTGCAGATCCAATTGGCACATCTCCCATAGGAGTTTGCACCAAAGGCAAGTCATGTTGTGCTGTTCTATGCAGGAGTGGTGTGCCCTGTAGTGTTTGAAGACTTGCCATATCAACCCTTGGTAGCCTGAAATACACAGATATACATACAGATCATATACAAAAAATCATCTTACAGTTGTTTGTAACTTGAATTACACATCATTAAAAATGCAGATTTTCTATCATGAATAGAGAATTCCCTTATTCTGATACATAACAGCAGTTATCATTCATTCTTAACTTGTAATCAAGTAAATATGTACATATGTTTCATGGATATTCTTGAATTATCAATTTTAGCAAAATGTCTGATGAAATAAGAATAAAACTATACTTGTAATTCATGTTGGTGTGGCATTGTATTGGCTTCCGCTTGCGTTGCTCAGTTGGTCTAGCAACCACATCCTGGGTGATAGGCACTGGCAAGATTTTGTCTCCCCTTGGCTTGTTCCATTGTTGTGACATGGATGTTGAACTCAAATCAGATGGAATTTCTTTGAAGTTGTGGAACTTGAATCCCTGCAATGTCTTGACACTTCCCACTTAATCTGAAAGAGAAATAGCAAAGATCAAATTTATTTAGCAGATTATGAGTAGATTTTATAGTTTACCTTGTTTACTTGATACTCAGTAGACTCGCTAATAAATAATGCCATGACCATACAAATGTTCTAACCTAGTATTTAAGATTTTCTTCAAGCATGGATTTATTGGGAAAATGCTGGACCAAAAATTTGTGGTATATTTGCATTAATTCACTTTGAGAATTGTATTATTAGAAATGGCTAAAACCTCATAAACAACATTTGATTTAGGGCCTCTCACAATAATTAAAACCAAACGGTATTTTGACATTGACGAGTCTGGCCTCCACGTTCTAGACCCTTTCAAGATTGGCTGTACTATGTATCACAATAAATTAAAATCGTACGCACACATTTTTGTAACAGGTATAAAATCATCTGCAAAAATAGCAACTTACCCAGCTTTACAAGAGCAATAAGCATATTTGATTCGGTCGACATCAAGGTCAAGTGACAGTCGATGAGGCGAGTTGTTTTTCCTGAGTGATGGCCAACACTTGGCGGATACGGTCGGGAACTGAAGTGTCACCTCATGAATGTAGCCTTGCTGGTAATAATTAAGTCCCTTTTGCATGCTCTTTTTCGATATTTGATCAGCAATCGGTAAAAAGGACACAGAAAAGTTTTCAGGAATGCATGCGAGACAATTGCTTTGCTCGGCGGCGGCCATTTTGTTAGAAAGCGTGGGGTGCCTCGCGACAGTATCCAAGGGGGCGGGGCTTAGCGAAGATGCGCGGATCCATGAATTATATGGGTTTGTAAGGCTTCAGTGCAGTGTTGTTTACATTTACGGAAATTAACAGATTATGTTCATGCTGTCATTTTTAATTTTGAGGAATACTGTCATTTTCAATTCTGAAGGGTTTTTTAGGTGGCCTTGGCCCCGTTTAAAAGGAGCCAAAAGAAATTTACAATTACTGTGGTAGGGGAAAGGGATTTTTTTGTGTGTATCTCAGTCTTTTCCTCCTTGCTGTTGATGTTATTCAACCAAGCACTACAAGCATGTCAATATAAGTATATTATATGCATTCCCTCATCAAAAACATGCGTGTTGGGTGTTTGGTGAAAACCAACCGTGCGTTATCTAAACGGCAGTAGGGCTTTCAGCAATCAAGAATGAGGATTGGACCAGGTAACACTGATTAATGGGATAATCTCTGCTGGCTACAGGTACCACAAAAAAATCATGTGTCTAGCCTCTCAACACCACCGAACACCCACTGGCCTTCGACAACATGACATTTATGCAGTCAGGCGCGTAACAAGCCATTTTTTTCCTGTAAGCCCGATAGGTATAAGGGCTTTATATTTAGATGGTATTTAGGGCTTGTCCAACCTTTTTAGCAACAATCATGTGTAAGCCCGGGCTTTGTTTATAATGGTAGCTGCACCCCTGGCAGTGTATGAAATGAGCCAAGAACCCAGCCACACATCAGGGCAGTTAACTTCAAAATGTTACCAGCCCAAAATGGATTTAACCAGACCAGACAACGTTTTACTGGAACATTATTTTAACGTTTTGACCAGAAGATAGGGCTGTCTAGCTGTAAATTTAGACCGTCCGTCAGAAATCTAGCCCATCTCGGGCGGGCGGACGGGCCTTATTCCATACACTGATTTATGGTATTTTCAGTTACCAAACTGTCCCCAACATTTATTCCTGGCCCTCCTATCCTGTCCATTCTAGCGTGACTCTACAAAAATTGTACCAGTCACAAGTTGTTGAAAACCAACTTGAAAAACCATACTTAGTCTTGGCGTCCATTTGAGTAGGATTCTGACCCCAATGATAAATCAATTTCAAGCATGATAATGCCAATATTATTATTTGCAGAACTACTTCCAGCTCGCAAGTATAACCCTAAATTTTGAACCTATTCTTATTGAGGCCCCAGTAACTCAATCGGTAGAGAGCGGGACTTCAAACCCGAGCTTGGCGAGTTCGAAACCCCGCCTGTGAGTGACATTACTTCCGTACAAATCATGGTGACTCTGAAGGTGAGAAAGTGTTACACAGTGTAAAAACTTGATGTTCTGTGATTACATGTCAAACAGGCGTAGTCTTCCGAGCAAAGTGTTCGTTTTCACCAAACATATTTCGTTTGATATCATCTGGACACTTGATATTGATGACAAAGACTATTTGTTATTTGACTCTAAAATGTATGAGGAACTCAGCCATGTATTTGTAGCAGCTGAATGTGAAATATACGTGACGTAATTGTCTCATGACCGGGCCTTGTGAGACGTTTTGGTATATATAAGGGCAAATCCGACCTTTGGGCGGCAGTACTATAATCTGCGACCTTTGAGCGACATTGCCATATATTTCAAACGTGCACTGATTGTTTATTCTGCTTCGGTTATAAACGTTTGAATTTGATAATTAAACATGAAAAGGGGATAAAACCTTGTAAATATATACAAATAGAGAATATATTTTTGGTGTCGCCCATATCGTGTCGCCCAAAGGTAAAGTGTACGGCGTACACGTATATATATGTATATGCGACCTTTAGGCGACCGTCGCCCAAAGGTCGTATATATATGTCGCCCAATGGTCGCTTATGTAATATACATATCTATGTCGCCCAATGGTTGCCGTTTAATACTATATACGTGTATACATTTCCATGGCTGCTTATTTGATATCTGTCGCCCTTTGGTTGTATATGTGTTCCGAAGTCTTGCGCGCCGAGGAAGTTATATTTGACATTTGTGCATGAAACTGACTTTCTTGTTTCCGATGTTTAACATCGCACATACAATCAATTGATAGTTATGATGCAGTCAAACAAACCAGGCTAGTTTGAATTAACACTGAGATTATAATTACTTGTAATATTTCTAAAAATATTATGCTGTAACAAACATTTATCATTTGGCATAACTTGTTTCCCACTCAAGCGCCGATGTGCCCTTGCTTTAGATTAGTTTACGTTGTTTACCACTCATGGTTTGCTATGGATTAAGTTTTGAGGATATGTTAAGATTAACCAACAACTAAATATCAAATATTCCCATACTCAAACACTAAAAACCTGTATAGGAAATCAATACCATGATGAAGACAGGCAGATATGTAGTCTTTCTTTCAGGGGGTAAGAAAACGACATCGTATCGCTTCCCGTGAACAAACAAGAGAAGACGATTTTGTCAGTAAAGACGTCATATTTTCAATTAATAATCCTTGAACTATTTTATTTATCTTTTCAGGTCTAATATTTTTGTTTTGCTATGCATCGTCTTATACGCATGGATTAGGATTAGCGTGTGCATTTGTCTCGTATACATCGTCGGAAATGGCAATCAGCTGTGCACAATTCTCCCCGCGATCTACCGGTGATTTATTTAATCGGAGTGATCGGAAGTCTGAAATTATTATATTACCATGAGAAACATATTGTTTCATTTTAATTGCAGGTTTTGCTCTATTGCTGTAAAATATCTGTAATCATAACTAAGGTTATGCGACAGCACTTTGGTGTATTGCTGGATAGTATTTATGCAAAGAATAATTTGACCTGTCACCGATGAGGTTTCGCGCGATCTCCCTATTTCCACCTCGAAAACACTTCGTTGACATGTGACTGTCCAGCTACAAGAAATATTACCTTAAAAGAAATGAAATATGTATACGTATCCATTTTCTGCCAAATACACTTAATTTCGAGGCGTGAGTAGATGCAATATGACAGTGATTTTTGTGACTAATGCAGACCGAAGTTAAAATATCGGAGAGACACAGGATTTCACTGCAGTTGATATAAACATTCTTTTTTGACATTTTGAGTACAATTAATCAACTGGATTGTCAGATATAAGTCCAGATATGAAAAACATGTTTTATTACGAGATAAAGTAACAACATGATTAACTTGCGTCATTAAATATGGATTTGTTGGGTCTCCGGCATAGATATTTGCCTGATGTCTGGTCTGAATACCATCTAAACACAACCCATTTTGAGCCAGTCAGGATTATTCCCGTTTTCTTATCATACACTGAGGCATACCAGACTCCTCCTGAATAAACTGGGTCTCCGGCATAGATATTTGCCCGATGTCTGGTCTGAATACCATCTAAACACAGCCCATTTTGTGCCAGTCGGGATTATTCCCCTTCTCTCATCATACACTGAGGCATAACAGACGACTCCTGAATAAACTGGGTCTCCGGCATAGATATTTGCCTGATGTCTGGTCTGAATACCATCTAAACACAGCCCATTTGAGCCTGTCGGGATTATTCCTGTTTTCTTATCATACACTGAGGCATACCAGACGAATCCTGACGGTCTGAATACCATCTAAACACAGCCCATTTTGAGCCAGTCGGGATTATTCCCGCTGTCTTAAGGTGTTGCACTCTGAGATGGTGGGTTCAAATTACACGTGGGATTGACTCAAACACCGCGGGATTTCTGCGTGTTATTGAGTATTTGAAGCACGGGAACTCATTTGGAACCGACAGCGTCAGCCGGAGGTTTCAAATGAAATATTCCCGTGCTTCAAATACTCAATAACACCCGGAAATTGGCCAACACATGATGTTTATCGACATTGTAACCCAAAAGTAAACCAAAAGGTCCACACACGTTTTTGTGTCTGCACTCATTGACATCGTGTACGGGTACAGCAGTGAAATGTCATCAACCGGCCGTTTCGGCTGTCTATTATGGTAGAATCCACACTCCGGCACAGTGATGACTTAACACAACATCACTGCCACAGGCTAATTTGCATATCACGTGACCGGACTACTCACATTTGCGCATTTGTTGATGGAGGTCATTCACGTGATGTAGATATCACGTGACCAAAGACGGACTACTTTCCGTGAATGTAAACAAAACAACGCGCAGACATACAGGTTATACTACACTAAATGAGAATCGCTTGCTCACTGAGCGAGATGCGTATGTAAACAAATGAAGAGATAAAGACATGTGACAGCTGTGATTGGATGAAATAGTGTAAGATGTTAATGTTTTTTAAAAGCATATCCAACCAGTAATTAAAACTGACCACAATTTTAAGTATTCAGTGCTTTGATTTCCATCACCATGACTTATGCTTATTGTGTGTACATATAGTTTCCAGTAGGTGACATTTGGTGCGGATCTGGGGTTGATGTGTTCCGCTTCCTGTGCTCGCAAAACGAGCCGGACAAGTTGGCCAGATAGTGTGTTTTTATGGTAGTTTAAAGGCCAGAGTGTACCCATGTGCACATGGAATGGCTGTTGATAGCCTGGATTATTTTTAAAAAAATATAAGGCTACTATAGAAGTCTATGGGAAAACATTTGGTGTTGTGTAACCTGTAGGGTTCGAGCACTTTTCAGTAATTCATACTTTACATGATTTCCTGTGTTTATTTCACCATGGAAACATGTTAGCATTAATGTAGAGGCAAATTTAAAGGTACTGGGAGTAAAGATAGGGCTGTTTTGAGTGGAATAGATTGTTTTAGTGTCCAGAATATGAACGTTGCTTCGTTTTGTTTTCGAACAGTGGGAAAAGACCCTCACGGTGAGTCTTACCATCAAGTAGTGGTTCCCTGGCTTCTAAATTTGTTGGAACTGATGAATTTGACAACAAATTAGGTTAAAATCACCACTACCACAACAATGTGAGTGTCTAAGTTCATCTCCTGAGGGTCAATTTGAAGTCAAATGATAAGAATATCATGAAATTTGTTCACTGCTGACAGCAGAACATGTCACAAACCCTTGTTTTAAATGCAAACAGTGTAGCATATGATCAATTCTTTCTGCCTGTCCCCTTTTGAATATGCAACGACCTAATTTTCTTTTCCTTTTTTAAAAATATACCCTTTTTTCACCCATAGGACTTTCAAAATGAATTTCTGTTTTATTAACAACTGTCTCATTGCTGTTATAGATTTTATGATTTGACATTTAATGTAATCTCAACACTATTTTCAGCTTGTAGAATGCCTGTTGGTGAATGGGAGGTGTATCTTCACAAATACAGCAGAAAAAGAAGCCTTCACATCCAATGTGGTATTTCGACAAGCCGGCCGAAGTCTGTTGTTGGCAGTGTCTAATCAAGCATACTCCCTTTGCTTCGATATGCTTCACCGCCTTGTAGAAGTTGCAGTACTTGGACATGTAGGTACATATAGTACATTTAAGTGTCCCAGTCCAGTTAAGGCACCAAAATGTCTCACTACCAAATTCCATCACTCGGTCATCCTCATACATTAGAAATTTCTGACAGTGTCCCCTTAATGCCTCAGTGTGTAGTATTTCAGCTTCCCAGACATGAAATAAGGGCTGTACATCAATCCCAGAAGCTGCTTAGATGTAAATAATAACAACTGACCCTTGTGGAATGTAATATTATGGGTCTGAATTCACATTTTATTGACATGAGAGTGTTCGGTATCTTAAAATTATCTCCCCTGTTTACCCAAATACATTGTGTCTTTCTCTAACCCAGTAACCCATAAATTACTGCAGAGAAGCTCTGTTTTCAGCTGATATTGTCAAATACTGTTAATTGTAATTAAAAATATTCAGTTTAGGGCAGGGTAACCAATAAATTTCCAAAGTTATGTGGATTTTTTCACTTTGTTCCCTCTAAACTGGCTTATACATGAAATTGGCAAGTGTAACAGCCTCAAAACAATTCACAGTCAATAGTTTTGAATTTCTGGAAGTATTTCAAAGTCTTAGCGTGATGAATCAATAGATTCAAATGTAAGTTCTTATCATGCTGTGGTCTAAAAGTGATTTCATCTGTTGAAAGGGTCATTTCCCTTGATCGACTAACAGGCGGCAGGGTACTGTGGTCAGTGTTTCAGACTGCTAGGCATAATCCAACCCCTCACTTATTACAATCTGGCAAAGTTCATCATCCAGCCTTATATATGTCAGGATGTTAAAGCTGCTTAATGTTAAACCTGTCCAATTTCTGGCCTAAATTCAATGATTTTTGTCGTTCAAAATATAGTTTGGATTGATATGATCAAGGCAGTCCCAGTCATGCATGGAATTAACCCATGTCCCCCCTTTTTTTGTGAAATAAGAGTAAACTCCCATGGTATATGTATGATTTAAAAACTTTCTCTATTCATGCAGAAGTGCATTTTGTATAGCTTTGGTGAAATAGACATGATATAACTCTTACAGCTCTGTCAGTGCAGCAAATCCATATATTCTTGTGCCATATAGATATGTTGGACAGGAAAAAGTATTGAAGCTTCATGCAGTTTTATATTTTTTCTGAGACGTTGCATGTATAAACAGTACATAAGTCACAGATTTGCCTAGGGCAAATGTTTCTAAATTTTCCTACAGGTTATACTACACTAAATGAGAATCGCTTGCTCACTGAGCGAGATGCGTATGTAAACAAATGAAGAGATAAAGACATGTGACAGCTGTGATTGGATGAAATAGTGTAAGATGTTAATGTTTTTTTAAAAGCATATCCAACCAGTAATTAAAACTGACCACAATTTTAAGTATTCAGTGCTGTGATTTCCATCACCATGTACATATATTTTCCAGTAGGTGACATTTGGTGCGGATCTGGGGTTGATGTGTTCCGCTTCCTGTGCTCGCAAAACGAGCCGGACAAGTTGGCCAGATAGTGTGTTTTTATGGTAGTTTAAAGGCCAGAGTGTACCCATGTGCACATGGAATGGCTGTTGATAGCCTGGATTATTTTAAAAAAAAATATAAGGCTACTATAGAAGTCTATGGGAAAACATTTGGTGTTGTGTAACCTACAAGGAAATGGATAGCTTTCAATCCGATATGGATAACATTTTGCAATTGTATGGTGATTCTGTTATATTGAAACCATATCAGAGGGAAGCTCTTCAGTATATTTACACCGAAGAAAGTGATTGTATAGTTTGTCTTCCGACAGGTTACGGCAAGTCTTTAATATTTCACCTGCTTGGTCCGCTTCTTCGCCAGAAGAAAGGTTGTGATTCAGGATCTATCCTGGTGATATCTCCCCTGAATATTATACAGAGGGATCAGGTGATAAGCGTAACTAAGTGTGGCCTTAAGGCATGTAGGCTCAGTGTGAGCGGTAAAGGGACCACCCTTCGAGATGATTATGACTTCACTGAATATTGTATGGTAAGTATTTACAATTATTATTATCAGCCAAAATTAAACGTAAGAGCAAGTAAAAGTTGAAAATACTTTTAAAAAACTTAGTTTATGTGTATTAAGGACACAGATAGCAGTATCGCAATATTAATTTGCCCATGCCCGTGTCAAAATGTCTATAAATAGTTCCGGTAAAAACCCATTCACCCAAGAATAATTTAAATGGGTTTTCCATATCTATGTATAGCTCAAGTATAGCCGAAAATAGATTCATTGATGTTTACTTGATGTATATTACTTATATATTTGACCCTAGGCATGACAAATCCATGAAACCGCCACTGATTCACCCATAACTGTTGTTGCCTTGTCAACCTACATATACATTATTTTATATAATGTCTTGTAATGTGTCGAAAGTTGAAATATATTTTATAATGTCTGAAGAATTTGATTTGTTAAAGAAAAGTAATATAGCGTTACGGTACCTTCAAATTTATAAACATGATTAAGAATATGAAATATGGTTAAAGTAATTAGGTAGATGATGAATTGTGTCATTTGTTTATTCTAGGAATGTGAGACTGATGCTTCACTGGGAGACATATAATCTGGACTCTATGATGTGATCTTATGTCATCCAGAGGTCTTGTTTTCAACATCACAAGGAGATGCTCTGTTGAACAGTAGAACATTTCAGCACAATGTTCTTGCTGTGGTAATTGATGAGTGTCACACAGTAGACCAATGGTAAATATACTGTAATTTGTGTTAGAATTGATAGTTGCAGCCTTCATTTACAGGATTTTATTGTAGATAAAGGAGGGTGTTTAATGCCAGTGTGGAATATGGTAAAGTCAAGTAACTCTCCTTGATTACCTCACCATTGTGGTTGTTGTAGAGGTGTAGAAATTTGTATGTGATTTGCATATGTAATATATTTCCTTTCTGTACTTAATAAAATAAGGCTGTATGTTATTTGAAGTGTACAACCTATAATTTTGTTTTACAGGTCAAGAGACTCCAGAAAGGCCTTTGGCCATATATACACCCTGCCCACCTTCCTATCTTGCCCTGCCCTTGCCCTAAGTGCACCGCTGACGGCAAGAGCTCTGGACAAACTTCCTGGCCTTCTGAATATGAAGAAGCCAAAGCTGATAATAGCAAACCCTGATAAACCAAATATTTTCTTGTGCGGTAAATTTTTTTTATCCAACTATGACATTATAGCATGTGCAGAGTCTGTTTACGTTCCCCTGGTTGATGAATTGTACATCATGGGTTCTCAGTTTCCTGTTACATTGTTGTATATGCCCATTGAATGGTGTGCCCAAGCTCAGATTTATGCTTTGGACAAATTTGATAATCCAGGCCTGTGTTCAACCAAATTCATTACCATTTTTTCTGTGCAGGATGAGGCAGTTTTAAGTTATGCAACAAATGAACTCCGAAAAGACAATCCAAAAATCAGACTAGTTTTCTGCACATCAAGTGTTGGTATGGGAATTGATTCTCCAAGTGTTAGTAGAGTTATCCATGGGAGACCTCCCCGTAATAATGTTGATTACATTCAACAAATTAGAAGGGGTGGTAGACACGGTCAAAACGCAACAGCGATTTTACATTATAATGACAATGATATTGCCAGAAATGTACCCCACATTGAAGAAAACATAATAAACTACTGCCGTACAAAAGAATGTTTGAGGATTGAAATGCTAAGAGTCTTTGGTTTTGAAAAGCCTGTTGTTTCAATGAATAAATGCAGATGTTGTTCTAACTGTGCAGTTCAGTGCCAGTGTGAGTTGTGCTCAATTGTCTTGTGAAGTAGCACCCTTTTTAGGCACTATATATGGACTTTTAAATACAAAGGTGGAATAAGAACAGATTGTTTGGAAGCATTCAGTCATTTGTATTGTTGGAATCATTTAAGAATTGTTTTAAATATACATTATTGTCATTCTTAATTGTGAATACATATAATTAAATGCAAAACTGTCTTTGCAAAATACAGTTAGTTATACATGTCTTGTTTAATAAAATACACCTATCATATATTTCAATCTAAATGTTCACACATAAGCACTGAAATTGAGACTGTATATAGTGACATTATTCAGTCCGAGTCAATAATAGGATGAGGGTTTGTATATCCTCAACCTGTACATTGTCCAATACTTAAGAGGAGTGTATTTACAACATCAATTTGTACATATTTGATATTAATGATCAATTTGCAGGAACCAGAACTAGCCAAGGACTCAATTTTCCCACATAAGTACTGTATTTTTTACAGTATATTGACATTATTGACCCTGAGTCAATAATAACATGAGTATATCCATGTCATCAACTTGTACCTTGTCCAGTACTTAAGTTTTTAATAAATTGAATCATGTTCATCATGCTGACCATGACAATTGTTAATTATTTGGGGCGGTGGGGTAGCCTAGTGGTTAAAGCGTTGGCTCGTCACGCCGAAGACCCGGGTTCGATTCCCCACATGGGCACAATGTGTTAAGCCCATTCCTGGTGTGATATTGCTGGAATATTGCTAAAAGCGGCGTAAAACTAAACTCAGTCAGTCAGTCAGTGTTAATTATTTATCGACTGCCAGGCTGGAAGGGGTGTTTTCTGTCACATCAATAATGTTTGTGTTATATATTAAGTAAGATACCATGTGAAGCACCCACTCTTGTAACTGACGATATGTTTGCAACAGTTAAAAAACAGTGCTGTAAGGTTCATGTAGACTCAGATTAGCATGGTGCTTGGCGTGTAGAGGGTGGAATCTAAGGACATGACTTAGTGTTCATTGGTTGAATGAAAGCAGATTTATACTACATGGTACTGATGGTTGGGTGAGAGTATGGTGACGGCAAAATACAGGATTTGCATCTAGGAACATCCTTCTAACAGTTGCATTTGGTGGTGGTTTGATAATGATCTGGGGTTGCTTGTCAAACTTGATTTGGTGACAATTTGTGGTAACTTAAATGCTGGGGCACAAACCTCCAAAACCCCTCAGCAGTGAAGATGTTATCAGCCCGTGAGTGACAAGGCAGTAATGGCTATGGGTGCCTGACATGAGCCTGGCGATGTCAAAGGTTAACCTTGGAATTTACTACTAGAATAACAATGTGCCTTATAGTAAATGCCCAACAACACTTTCAATTCATATTCAATTCTGAAAAAATACTGGGGATGCTTAATTCTTTTCCTTATGTATATGTCATATATTAATTCCTTAAGTACATGATTATGACATACAGAGCTTCACATGTTTGGTTAGGCATATAGGTTAAACTACATGAATTTGTTTCCAAAATTCAGAGACATGAATGTAAGAAATATACAGATTAAGATATTTAAATGTAAGTACCGAAAACACCTTCAGGCCAACGAGGATCATGAAGGCATGGCATACAATTTGCATGTCATTTCATACAGTGTCAAATAGATGGTAAACCATCATACTCTTCATATTCATCATCAGGATTCACTTCTACCATTTGTCCCCTACACAATCTGGTGATGACACGTTCCATGTCTGTTCTCATTGCCTGAAGATTGATGCCATGAAAATTTGAGCTGTGCTGATAATTTCCTCCTCCAAACCTCCTACCAGCCATGAATTGAAATGGACGCAGTTCACGGAAAACATCTTGAATTTTTTTCCTGTCAACTTCGGAATCCCGTTTTGTGTGACGAGATGATTTTGACCTGGTGCCAATGCTTAGGCTGATAGATGATGTAAGCTTCGCCACTGTGTCAGCTGCCAAAGATGCTCGTTGTATGGCCTTTTCTGTTTTATTGGCCCCAAGTTGACGAATGAGATCTTTTTTGTTTCTTACTGAATGCTCCATGACAAGGTCAGTCTCAACATTGTTGCCTAAACCGCCTCGTGGGTTGACAAAGCTTCCTTCCAAAAGTCGTAGCTGCATTTGTGGCGATGTTAGGAATTGAGTTTTCAGCAAAATATCAATGTTCTCAACAAAATATTTTGAAAGTTTACTGTGTGAGTAAAAGAATGGTATGTTGGCTTTACAGCCAAGCACCATTCTGTCAATATCTCCTTCCTTGGCAGTGTCATTCATATGCATAAGCTGCATTGCCCATTGGGCAAGATTGTTGCAATAACTGAGGACTTCGTCCTCCTGTACCGGAACATCCTGTTGGCTGAAAATTATTTCACCATCAGGAGTGAGGCCATTTACTACATGCACAGTCTGTATCTTGTTGTGTATAGGTGGATTAATAGAACTCTCCTGATGTTGTGCCAAGCTAAAATTCCCATAGTCATAGGTATTCAGTTTCCCAATGAGGACTTTGTCCGCCAGATCAGCTCTTGTGTGTCGTGGTAATCTCATGATGTTGTCCGGAATAATGATCTGAAGATATCAAAATAGGATCCATTAAAATGTTTCAACAGCATTCCACTTAGTAACTGCAGTCAGATGTTAAGAATACCCATTAATAAATTGATTGTATCAATAAAAATATTTCTAAAACCAAGTCCTTTTCAGGAACATGACCAATCAATGGGATTGTCCATGTAAGTAGTATGACGAGGGAGGTTTTGGCGCACCCTATCTCGTCATCCTACTTTTTTGGCTATTTAATCTCCCAGCGCCTACTAAAAATGGTGGTGGATGAGCAAGGGACATATTATGATGTAATATGGTTTTTAGTGATACAGCTTCTTGGCTGAGAGTTTACCAGTTACTGTGGCACCGGTTCATATTTTACCAGTTGTCATCTCCTGGGAGGGGTGACACGGAGACGTGTTTTAAAAAGCGTCATTGACCATTGAAATTAAAGTATTTTGCATTAAGGTAAGATAATGTCTGTTGTCATATAAATTTACCTTTGTTGGTTGAGAGTCATATGTTTCCATACCCACGTATTCCAGAGCCTGTTCCACCATTAACATGTCGCCAATAAGGAGAAACAGTTCTTCATGGCCAGTATAATTGTTTTTCACCTGGCCGTCTACGCTTGTTCGGTGCAGAAACACCTTGAAGTGAAACAGACTTCCTCTATCTCGCCCGGAATTCTTGTTATAGAAGCGTCTGTAGGCTTTCTGAAATTAAAAAAAGAAATCTTGTTTTCGTAACAAATAATCACAGATGATTTCATTAACAAATCTTTATGACATACAAGTATTCTTCTTATAATTTCACATACATCATATGATCAGGCACAGTTTTATCAAATGAATTATCTGTCCTCCATCCATCCATCCACAAATATAGATAGATTCAGAGGGGATGTTCATGATTACATGAATTTAATTACACAGGCTTTATTACATTAACTTACAATTCAATGACCATGTTGAAATAATATTGACATACATGCAAGAAATCCTGCTTGTTGTGCCACATTGTACACATGAAAGGGCCAACATCTTCAAATCTCTTGATGGGATTTGGTGCATGTGCCCGTAAAGGCTTGGCATACTGTAAGCGTATCCGTGTTAGTTGATCACCCCAGAATGGCACTTTTAGTTCCTCAAGCTCAGCTGATGAACCTGCATTGAAACATATACACAACACTATTTGTGAACAATGATCATCAAGTTACCAAGACTATTTAGGACCACATTAAAGTTAATGTTTTGCATTGGTGGATTCAGGAGGGAGGTGGGGTGTCAAGGTTGAAACCCAACCCCCACCCCACCCACATTTAAAAAAATTCCTGGATCCACCTAAGTGTATCTTCCATTACCTATAATTGCTGCACCTATGCATATACATAATGTTATGCCAAGAGATAACACATTATGGTATGGTGTCCGTGCTGGTAAGTTGCACCCAAAATACTGTTTACAAGAACTTATTTGTATTTTTCTTCTTGTGATTACAACATTTTTATGTAATAATCTCTTAACTCTTAACTTACCTAATGCTTCAGAAAAAGATTCCCTCAAAATGTCCTCTGTATTGTCCAGGATCTGTACGCAGTCTTCATACTTTGCCTCGTTCAGTATCATCAGTCTTGATGGCACTATGATGGACTTCTTTGCCATTGTGTCAGAGAATCTGTTTTGTTCAAAAGTAAAGACAACATAGTTTCAAATGTGCACACATTAAATAATGTCATATCTGCAATGGCATTATTATGGTCCCCTTCTCATAGTGAGTGTTATAAAAGTAGGCTTACAATTGAGTTATGTAAGATGTAACCATTACTGATTTCAGAAATATAAAACTGAACAGATTTTAAATAACAACTTTGACTGAAGTACCTGTGAGGAATATGATCTGGCAAAACAGATGCCATCCACTCCAGGGCAGGGATGTATTTGGCTAACCGTCGTCCCATTAATACTTTGTAAGACTGCAGCAGTAGCATCCTCTCTCTGGCAGAAGAAATTTTTCTGGTGTTAGATCTGTGGGACTGGTGAAGGGTTTCCTCAATGACTGGTTCAAGGCTGTTTCTGCAAGCCTTGAAAAAAGAGCAGGATGGCAAAGTAATGGCAGTCTTGGACTTGGTGATCTGTTGCCTGATGTCTAGTACGGATCCCTATATCACAGTTGTCACCAACCAGGTTGCATAAGGGACATGTCTGGAGTGCTTTGATGATGGTCTGCATGTTCTGTATGGCACATTCATCAAGTAGAGTGATCTTGGAGGTTGGAGACAGTGTAACTCCAAGCTTGTTCAGTGATACCAGGCACTAGAAATATAGAACATATGTATGTCATTTCCTATCAATCAATCAATCAACGAGTCAGCCAACCTGTATGTATGTTTGTTTGTTGTCTGTATCTATCTATCTATCCATCATTTGTGAATATTGATTGTGTTTTATTTTTGTGTGTTGCTGTATGCTTCACTGTTATCATTCGGGGGTCCTAATTTAATGAAATAATGAACATGCCTGATTCTTAGTATGTTTTTTTCTAATTCACAATTTATTCGATGCATTTTTATGTTAGAGATATTTGTATTATACTGTGAAATGTCACAAAAAAATCATCAATACATTTTTTACATTATTGATTGAATCAATCATAAAATCATATTTTCTCCTGACATTAATTAAGGGGAAATCACTCTATCCTGCAATTAGAGAAAATGGATGACAGACATAGCACATCTGTGAATGTAAGATCTATGAACAAAGTAAATTGCTCACAGAAGGAAAGAATTAGTTACAAGTCACTGGATCTAGCATAGACACAGGGGGAAGAACAGAGGGTAAGAATCAGCTACATGTCACTGGATCTAGCATAGACAAAGGGGGAAGAACAGAAGGGTAAGAATCAGCTACATGTCACTGGATCTAGCATAGACAAAGGGGGAAGAACAGAGGGTAAGAATCAGCTACATGTCACTGGATCTAGCATAGACAAAGGGGGAAGAACAGAGGGGTAAGAATCAGCTACATGTCACATGACAAAGGGGATCAGCTAGCACTGGATCTAGCATAGACAAAGGGGGAAGAACAGAGGGTAAGAATCAGCTACAGATATGTAAATGTTTATACAGGCTACATGTTTGGTATATTACATGGCATAACTAATATAAGGCACAAATCAGCTGTTGATCATTTATACTTGAAAAGATGATAAAATTAATGTAGTGAAATACTTTGTTTCCCAAGTTGCGTTCATTTCTGTTAAATCTTCCATCAGTTTTATGGGATTTTTTCCAAATTGAGTTCCTCCAAACTAATCCACAGGATATAATTTGTTACAGCTGATCTCACCAGCAAATGACAGAACGCAGTTGGTGCTTTTTTGTTGACAAGGAGCTTTTCAGATATTTATGAAAGAACAGTTTTTACAGCAAACAAACGAAACAACTCATTCAGGAACTTGAGAAGGAAAGCATACATTTAACCTGTTCAGGTAATAGCATGTACATAGTACATTCATCTTCACAATAATTCTTTCATTACACAATGCATCTATTTCCTCTAATGTAATTCCTCTGTATGCATTCATATGAAATAGAGTTTTCTGGAATTGAAGGAAAACCCCACAACCCCACCATGAATCGAGATCAAGGTTATTTCATCTCGTCAGCCTATCACCACCTAATTAAACACCACCACCAGTAATCCTTCCCTACCTCCTTTGTCCATCGGACTTCCATGCTCCCTCCTTTGTGCTTGTAATCACAACTATAGTACCCAAACTCATCAATTGTATAAACTTTATTCTAATCACAACCAATCACTCTGTACATCAACCTCCTATGCTGTAATCACTTATCACATCAACCTTGTTAATTGTATATACTCACTATACAGCTATATATATATTCTCCTTACCTCAGATGTTGTATCACTTGCTTGATAACGGTGTTAGTACCTACACCGAAACGTCGCACTCATTGCAATAAAGAAGTTGACTATCCATAGAAATCAGTTTTCCTTCATCTTCACAACTTCTAAAATGCCTCTCAAAGAAAAAAAAAAGTTCTGGAATTGTTTAGTGAAATATGAAAAATGTCTTATTTGCATAAATTACATATACATATGCAGTCATGATTTCTCTTAGCTGTTCATTAACTGAACCTTTTGTTGCAATAAGTGTCATGACTCTTTGAAATGCTGATAGCTGCTCATTCCTCATGTACATGAGGATGCTGTACACCAGTGATATGGCTCCATGGTGTCGACTAGAGGCATGCTCGAATGTGGGTGTAGCCACAGTAACCAACATGTCAAGAAGGAAGGGGGATCTGAAATGATACAAATTTGAATCTGAAATGGGAGCCCTGAAATGATAACAAATATTGTCCATTAAGCAAGATCCTTTAAGAAAAGAAAAAGGTTTTCAGCACAGTGAACTTGAATGGCCAAAATTACATTGTAATATACATTTTTTCATAACTACACTTTATTTCTCAATGGTAAGTTACATGTAATTCAAATGTTATGAGCAACTACTTCACATAAATCCACATATATTACTAAATAACTTCAACTGAAATTCAAAAATGACCTCAGTGATTGACAGATCAATCTTTTTTTATTAACCAATTTAATTACTTGCATTCTTACCTCTGGCACATTTCATCTAAGCACTTGTCGGGTAAATCTCCATCTAACAAGTCCTTCACTGGTCGGTTTGTTCTGAGGACTGATGGGTTCTTTGTTGAAGTTAAGTGTTTGCAGGAATTATCAACCTCCTCCAAAATCTTCCTTTTCATGAAAAGTTCAATTTGGGGAATGCTGCACAATGTTATCACAATCTTTTCAACGTTACAACTGTCTACAGCATCTTTTATCTTGCAAACTTGATCTTTACTGATTTCCTTGATATCATGGTATAGTGAATTCCAGATAACTCCCTTGTCTCGGAGAAGACTAGAACAATCAGATTCAATGTACAATATGGAGTACTTTTTCCGGGTAAATCTGAATTGCCACTGGCGTAAGTATGGAACTGGACTGATTTGTACTCACAAGATTTCAAAATAACATTGTCGGGCAGTCCTTCATATGAACAAGGCTCATGACTATCAGAGACAGACTGAAATAGCTTTCGACATGGGTGACTCCTTGATGTTTGACTTTTTTTAGTGGTCCTCTTTTCTTCCGGCGTCTTCCCCTCCCTCTTGCCATGTCCAGAAGTAATCCTGGACACATTGTCCTTGATGCTTTTTATAAGGTCCCAACATTTATTTACCGAAAGTTCACAGCTGTGACAAATTCCCACTCCTTCGCAGTGCTCCAACTCGTTGTCAATTTTAATTTCGCACAACTCGTAAATTTTCTTTTGCAAACCTTCCCTCTTCCACTTCCCTCCCCCAACAACATACAGTCTCCACGGATTGGAATCCAAACAGCAAAAGCATTTGGCTCTTTTCACAGGCGTTTCATCCCCAAAACCCATTCCCAGTTGTACATAGTAATCAGCTGTAGTAGATCTATGCCAATGTAGTACCGTTAAGCAGGGGGGGTGGGGGGCTATCGGCACGTGAGCCGAACAACTGACATAAACAATGGTTCACTGCGCGCATTTCAAGTGGTGCAGTGTTATTTACTTCGTTTGCTTTCCTGTGAATACAACTATGTTCATGTTTGATGTGGTAAATGATTTTAACTGTACTTGAGGGAATTTCCTATCTGTACATTTATTTGTTTGAAAGGACTGTGTAAAATGTGACGAATCGTCATATTTTTGTGGCCTGTGGCAGAGGTACTATGCTGGCTTGCCGCATGGAACTCTCGGTAGGAGAGTGGGTAGAATCTGGAACTGCTCATTTGTGACGTCATTCGGACTTTATGATTTGAATGACGTCATCTCAGCTGACGACGTACCAATACAATGGTGTGAGCGATGTTTGTATGTATTAATACGCAGCAAATTTCGGGAATCGAATACCATTTGATCCCGTTTTTCAACCAATCAGATTAAAGAACACAGTGACTTTTGGTTTACAATGTCTATGAGAGAAATGCGGGTCAACACTAGTAGTGAGTGAGTTTAGTTTTACGCTGCTTTTAGCTTTATTCCAGCAATATCAGGGAAGAAGCAGTCTAATTAAACTTAGGCTCAGTATAATTCGTTACACTGCTACACTGAGTCTAACAAAACCTTGTGGAAGATCGCGTCAGGTAACCTTTGAGCGACCTATGACCGCCCAATCAAACGCGAGACGACTGAACGGATTTAACCAATCAGACAACGGCTACTATTTAGGGTTCGGCGGGACTTACAAAATGGATTTTCTCTTCCCCGGACGCCAACACTGATCTCACAACAAATGAAAACCCACATAAAACACAGATATATGACCAGCAGAATATACGCTTTTGGGTTTCTGTTGACATGGTTATCATTAGCTAATATTTCCACAAGCTGACATCCTTGAATACTGACAAAACGCTATTTTCAGCGACTGTTTACTCACTGTTGTGGCGTGCTCCATGTGCATCACTCGGAAGCGATCATACAGAAAATAGCATTCGTAATCGTCCATGTACAAAACTTTTTCGAAGTAAAAGTTCAAAAGGTATGTCAGAATGTCAACTTTCGCGATTTGGTAAGCTGTGTTCTGATTGGTCAATTGCAAAGGTTACCAGACGCGACCTTCCACAAGGTTTTGCTACACTCAGTATAGCAGTGTAACGAATAATACTGAGCCTAAGTTTACTTAGACTGAGGGTAAAGGACACCATAAATGGGCTTCACACATTGAACCCATGTGGGGAATCGAACTCAGGCCTTCGGCAAACGCTTTAACCACTAGGCTACCCATCGCCCGTCAACACTACTAGTACTAAGCGCTTCATTAAGCAGATAGGTGAGGTGAGGTGAAATTGGGTTTTACTTCGTGCTTGAGAATATTTCACTCATATGACGACGTGCATGCGTGTGTATATGTATGTGCGGCTGCTTGTACTAACCCAGACTGAAGCTGATTTTATAGTGCTAGCCCACTGAGATACCATGCCGCAGTGAAGCATGAATACCCCACCCAGACACATTAGACTGACTCCGAGCCGACCAGTCCTTGTTGTACCCATTAATGCCGAGCGCCAGGCAGGGACCAACAAGTACCATATATTGACGTAATTACTATGCAGCAACATGCACATATTTTGGTATATACTCAGAGAAATTATTACAGCAATGATAAAATAATCAAAGCAACAAGAAAGTAATTGAACAAAAGAGAAATTTTGATTAAATCAACATTTTGATTGACAAAAATGGCAGCATTAGTTTTTTGCAAAACAAATGTCTGAACTGAAAATATGTAAAAAAAAAAAGAACATATCTGATTGGTGAACTTTTTATATGAAACCTACAAATCTAGAAACATACAGTATGTACTGACATTGTAGAATAAAAACATGATCTCATTTTCTAATTTCTATCTATCGAGATGACATATATCATTTGAAGTGTTGAATCATTGTGAATGAGTGAGTTTAGTTTTACGCCGCACTCAGCAATAGTCTAGCTATATGGCGGCGGTCTGTAAACAAGTCTGGACAAGACAATCCAGTGATCAACAGCATGAGCATTGATCTGAGCAATTGGGAACCGATGACATGTTTCAACCAAGTACATGTCATCAACCAAGTCAGCGAGCCTGACCACCCGATCCCGTTAGTCGTCTCTTACGACAAGCATAGTCGCCTTCTGTGGCAAGCATGGGTTGCTGAAGACGTATTCTACCTCGGATCTTCATGGGTCGAAGAAATCTTAACCCTTTAGGATTTATGATTTAATACTACAGCTGCGTGCCCAGTGTGACAAACTTATCCATATGATATAACTAGATTTCAAACTGATTAGTTAAATATCCCCTTTTGGGATACAAAGTTTCACTATATTTGATTGTAGACAGGTGAACTACAGAGAGCTTGGTATATACACTATATATGATGTGTTGCCCACAGGTGTACTGATCATGTATATGTGTTGCCCAAAGGTGTACTGATAATAGATATGATGTGTTGCCTAAAGGTGTACTGATCATGTATATGTGATGCCCAAAGGTGTACTGATCATATATGTGTTGCCTAAAGGTGTTCTGATAATACATATGATGTGATGCGAACAGGTTACTGATCATTTATATGTGTTGCCCAAAGGTGTACTGATAATAGATATGATGTGTTGACTAAAGGTCTACTGATTGTAGGATGTGTTGCCTAAAGGTGTACTGATAATACATATGATGTGTTGCCCAAAGGTGTACTGATCATGTATATGTGTTGCCCAAAGGTGTACTGATCATGTATATGTGTTGCCTAAAGGTGTACTGATTACAGATATGATGTGTTGCTCAAAGGTCCACTGATAATAATTATGTGTTGCCCACAGGTCCACTGATAATAGATATGATGTGTTGCCCAAAGGTGTACTGATAATAGATATGACGTGTTGCCTAAAGGTGTACTGATAATAGATATGATGTGTTGCCTAAAGGTGTACTGATAATACATATGATGTGTTGCCTAAAGGTGTACTGATAATACATATGATGTGTTGCCTAAAGGTGTACTGATAATAGATATGATGTGTTGCTCACAGCTGTACTGATAATAGATATGATGTGTTGCCCAAGGGTGTACTGATAATACATATGATGTGCTGTCCACAGCTGTACTAATAACAAATATGATGTGTTGCCAAATGTGTACTGATAATACATATGATGTGTTGCCTAAAGGTGTACTGATAATACATATGATGTGTTGCCTAAAGGTGTACTGATAATACATATGATGTGTTGCCTAAAGGTGTACTGATAATAGATATGATGTGTTGCTCACAGCTGTACTGATAATAGATATGATGTGTTGCCCAAGGGTGTACTGATAATACATATGATGTGCTGTCCACAGCTGTACTAATAACAAATATGATGTGTTGCCAAATGTGTACTGATAATAGATATGATGTGATAGGATGTGTTGCCCACATGGGCTGTGATTATAGCAGATATGATGTGTTGCCCACATGAGCTGTGATTATAGCAGATATGATGTGTTGCCCAATGGGCTGTGATTATAGCAGATATGATGTGTTGCCCAATGGGCTGTGATTATAGCAGATATGATGTGTTGCCCAATGGGCTGTGATTATAGCAGATAGGATGTGTTGCCCCATGGGCTGTGATTGTAGCAGATATGATGTGTTGCCCAATGGGTTGTGATTATAGCAGATAGGATGTGTTGCCCAATGGGCTGTGATTATAGCAGATATGATGTGTTGCCCAATGGGCTGTGATTATAGCAGATAGGATGTGTTGCCCAATGGGCTGTGATTATAGCAGATAGGATGTGTTGCCCAATGGGCTGTGATTATAGCAGATACGATGTGTTGCCCAATGGGCTGTGATTATAGCAGATACGATGTGTTGCCCAATGGGCTGTGATTATAGCAGATAGGATGTGTTGCCCAATGGGCTGTGATTATAGCAGATAGGATGTGTTGCCCAATGGGCTGTGATTATAGCAGATAGGATGTGTTGCCCAATGGGCTGTGATTATAGCAGATACGATGTGTTGCCCACATGGGCTGTGATTATAGCAGATACGATGTGTTGCCCAATGGGCTGTGATTATAGCAGATAGGATGTGTTGCCCAATGGGCTGTGATTATAGCAGATAGGATGTGTTGCCCACATGGGCTGTGATTATAGCAGATAGGATGTGTTGCCCAATGGGCTGTGATTATAGCAGATAGGATGTGTTGCCCAATGGGCTGTGATTATAGCAGATAGGATGTGTTGCCCAATGGGCTGTGATTATAGCAGATAGGATGTGTTGCCCAATGGGCTGTGATTATAGCAGATAGGATGTGTTGCCCAATGGGCTGTGATTATAGCAGATAGGATGTGGTGCCCAATGGGCTGTGATTATAGCAGATAGGATGTGTTGCCCACATGGGTTGTGATTATAGCAGATATGATGTGTTGCCCAATGGGCCTTGATGATAGCAGATAGGATGTGTTGCCCAATGGGCTGTGATTATAGCAGATAGGATGTGGTGCCCAATGGGCTGTGGTTATAGCAGATAGGATGTGTTGCCCAATGGGCTGTGATTATAGCAGATAGGATGTGTTGCCCACATGGGCTGTAATTAGTGCAAATAGGATGTGTTGCCCAATGGGCCTTGATGATAGCAGATAGGATGTGTTGCCCAATGGGCTGTGATTATAGCAGATAGGATGTGGTGCCCAATGGGCTGTGGTTATAGCAGATAGGATGTGTTGCCCAATGGGCTGTGATTATAGCAGATCGGATGTGTTACCCACATGGGCTGTGATTATAGCAGATAGGATGTGTTGCCAAATGGGCTGTGATTATAGCAGATCGGGTGTGTTACCCAATTGGCTGTGATTATAGCAGGTAGGATGTGTTGCCAACATGGGCTGTGATTATAGCATTTAGGAAGTGTTGCCCCATGGGTGGTCATTATAGCAGATAGGATGTGTTGTCCAATGAGCTGTGATTATAGCAGATCGGATGTGTTACCCACATGGGCTGTGATTATAGCAGATAGGATGTGTTGCCCAATGGGCTGTGATTATAGCAGATAGGGTGTGTTACCCAATTGGCTGTGATTATAGCAGGTAGGATGTGTTGCCAACATGGGCTGTGATTATAGCAGATAGGAAGTGTTGCCCCATGGGTTGTCATTATAGCAGATAGGATGTGTTGCCCAATGAGCTGTGATTATAGCAGATAGGAAGTGTTGCCCACATGGGCTGTGATTATAGCAGATAGGATGTGTTGCCCAATGAGCTGTGATTATAGCAGATAGGATGTGTTGCCCAATGGGCTGTGATTATAGCAGATAGGATGTGTTGCCCAATGGGCTTTGATTATAGCAGATAGGATGTGTTGCCCAATGGGCTTTGATTATAGCAGATAGGATGTGTTGCCCACATGGGCTGTGATTATAGCAAATAGGATGTGCCCGGTGGTCAATACAATACATCCTATTCATCATAAACACAGACCTTTTGACAACACATCCTAGTTGTATACAATAGAATTTAGTAGCAAAAGCTTGATTGATTTACTAAGGATCTGCCAGTAATATGAAAGTGCGGTCAAGCTAAACACATTCTTGACTTTGTATCATGATGTGATATGTTACGGGTGTTCGCTTATCTTGATGTCTATGTTACAGCTGGTTAAACGCCAAGTAATGTCAAAGGATCACATGACTCGCTGTAGGGGTGAGGTGCGGTTTATTCAGATACTATATATCATACTTCAAGCCCTGAAACACACATAAAATTATTAGAAACATGTACACATTGCATAATGTTTTGCATAGGAATCACAATTAGCTTACCACAATTAAGGGAGATAATTCATTGCCAAATAACACATTTGCCCAAATAATGTTAAATTACAAAAATATGTACACATATCTGACAGACAATAAAGTTCACAATTACCATGACATACAGCCAGATAAATATTTGGTAACCCTTAAAGGTTCGCGAAAGGTGTACATAAAGAAAAAAAGGGTATACATTGACATATAAAATACATCTTACCCATTTGTGGAATAGAGACTTATTGATTAGACCGTGTTGTGCTGATACATATGTAACCTGCCAATTACAAACATCATTCTTCATTGTGACAATACATTCACCGTCACTGACGATCTCCGTTCACACAACGCAAAGAAAACCATTGTAAGCACATACAAAGGGAAGGCTGAGCACCATGGTTGCTCATACAGAACATTCACCAACATGACAATGCTTTCACAATTTTTTCTGCTCTCCACTCACAGAACACACAGAAAACCATTGCACTTAAATACGTTTAGAAATCTGAGGGAAATGGTTGTAAAAACAGAACATTACTTATAATGCTATTTGGTTTTTCATGAGTTATAATACAATACAACATGAACTTTGGCTTTAAGGTAATTAACCAAGTTTAGTAGGTTTACAACATGACCATATATTACAAATTACCCAATAACATTTAGACTGCAATTAATTTAATGGAGATGTAAAAGAACATTTACACTTAAGCATAATTTAGTGTAAAAGTATTTAACTAACCTGTTTGATGCTGTTTAGTGGACCTTGTTGCCTTGTTGCCTGGGTGCTGTGCTGTGCTAAAGTGTTTCTACTGGGGTGCTCATATTGGTGCTTGGGAATTATGGGAATTTGAAATTAGCCAATTAAAAGCTAGGAATTAGGGTCATGTGATAAACAATAATCCAGAATGAGACCATACTCTAGATCCAGCATATTTTGTGAATCCTAAACATAATAAGAACGTTTCAGATGAATGAAATTCATCTGAAATACTTGAGAAATACAACCAAATATCAATATGATTGACATATGCATAAAACCACAAACTTAAAAACACTACCACAAACTTTAGAACACTACCATCAACCTTCAATACTTTTAGTGACCTTTTTATGACTTATATAATCTTTTTATTCTTATTTTACTTGTAAACAATAAAACATTATAACACCATTTTATATTCAATAATTGTAAAATAGTTCTATACAAACAAACAAACAAACTGACTTATTAAAACCATGAAAAATGTCTCTGCTACATATATAACACCCAACAATGACACTGTAATATAATACCCAACAGTGACACTGTGATATAATGCCAAACAATGACACTTAATATAATACCCAGCAGTGACACTGTAATATAACACACAACAGTGACACTGTAATATAATACACAACAGTGACACTGTAATATAATACCTAATAGTGACACTGTAATATAATTAGGAGATAAACCTAGTGTGTTTGAAAATCAGAGACATGCTTTACTGAATTGATGGCGACTAAATATTTCAATTGAAACCGAACGCGAGGTTTCAATTGAAATATTTATTCGCCATCAATTCAGTAAAGCTTGTCTCTGATTTTCAAACACACAAGGGTTATCTCTATTCTACCATGAACCATTTAAAATCGAACTTCCTCGCTCTGCGGAAGACACTGCGTAATCCGGCATGGGACGAGAGGCGAATTGAACTCGTCTGTGAAGGGAGCGGTAGGTGCCGTTCGTATTTTTTTAACATTACAACATAACAATATTCTGTCCAAAGAAATCAAACTACTGTTTATTCAATGCAATTATATAATACCCGAGATCTTGGGTTTTTTTCCATCCCAACTCCACACGACTAAAACCAGCCTATTGTTTTGTGTGCCGTGAAGCTGTACCCCCCTGGCCACACTATAATGGAATCGTCTGACCTACTTATTTTCTTCGAAGTAGACAGTTACGCAACAGTTTGAAATGGCGGACGAGCCAGTGTTTACATTTTGCGAAAGGTTGAAATTTGAATGACAGTGGGCAATACTTGACTGACTGTCGAATCTGAACCCTGCAGAATCGAAGGATAGACACTTTCCTGATCAACCTACGACCTGTAACTCATCAAAGACTGTTGATTTTTATGACCGGCCGATCATGATTTCACGTACTGCCTCCACCCCGGCATGCGACAAAAGGGTGACAGTGCTGCTGCTTAGTGTACATGCGACTAACTTGTGATTCCTTGGAACTTTGTTTTCATCGTTTGGGACTGGACTGTGTCCAAGCGTTTTCCAAAGTAGATGAACATAACATTGCGGGGAAGCTGGCAGAGAGCAGAATCATTTTGTGAACGATGCAACGGGATATGATGGAGTATGACTATGAGTGGCATAAATGTGGTGTTTCGCCAGACCGTTAGATCTATCTTGCAAATGTCCCATTCTAAACGGAATTAAATATACCATTTACCAGGTAGGTAAATGTGTACTAATGTTTTGCTGCATATTTTGTATAGATAGGGATGTATTTTTACAAGGCTTTCTGATTTATATGTTAGATATTGTTTTGTTTATGTTTGGGGTTGTGCATTGTAATTGAGTTTGAATATTTTTATAAAAGAAGGTAATATGATAGTGAGGTTCCCTCATAATTGGGGCTGGGGGGATCATATAATTGTATATTTCAAGTTTAAATAAAGGTTTTATCAGCATTTCCATCACGTATGTTGTGTTGATATTAGTCATTTTGGTGGTCAAGCTGAAGTAGTGCGACAGTGTTCTATACGTGCGCAGTGAAGCGCAGTGAAATCAAACGCATTTTTAATCCAAAATTTCCAATTGCCTATGTGGAATATTCGAAAGTCAGCGTCAAAATCCATGGAGTTGTTGTTATGATCCGCCATGATTGTGGTCAAACGGAAGTAGTTCTCACAATAAGATTTGTCAATGCGCGGTGAAGCGGCCTTACAATCAGATGAGCGTCAATCCACAATTGATGCCGTCTGATTTTTCTGAACAACCAATCAGAATCTAGTATTTTCTTGATTCATGGTAGAATACCCAATAGTGGCACTGTAAAATAATACACAACAGTGACACTGTAATATAATACCAAGCAGTGACACTGTAATATAATACCCAGCAGTGACACTGAAATATAATACCCACTAGTGACACTGTAATATAATACACAACAGTGACACTGTAATATAATACACAACAGTGACACTGTAATATAATACCCAATAGTGACACTGTAATATAATACACAACAGTGACACTGTAATATAATACCCAGCAGTGACACTGTAATATAATACACAACAGTGACACTGTAATATAATACCCAGCTGTGACACTGTAATATAATACACAACAGTGACACTGTAATATAATACACAACAGTGACACTGTAATATAATACCCAGCAGTGACACTGTAATATAATACACAACAGTGACACTGTAATATAATACCCAGCAGTGACACTGTAATATAATACCCAACAGTGACACTGTAATATAATACCCAACAGTGACACTGTAATATAATACACAATGTAATATAATACCCAGTAGTGACACTGTAATATAATACACAACAGTGACACTGTAATATAATACCCAACAGTGACACTGTAATATAATACACAACAGTGACACTGTAATATAATACCAATAGTGACACTGTAATATAATACACAACAGTGACACTGTAATATAATACCCAACAGTGACACTGTAATATAATACCCAACAGTGACACTGTAATATAATACACAACAGTGACACTGTAATATAATACCCAGCAGTGACACTGTAATATAATACACAACAGTGACACTGTAATATAATACCCAGCAGTGACACTGTGACACTGTAATATAATACCCAGCAGTGACACTGTAATATCAGTGACACTGTAATATAATACCCAATAGTGAAACTGTAATATAATACCCAGCAGTGACACTGTAATATAATACACAACAGTGACACTGTAATATAATACACAACAGTGACACTGTAATATAATACCCAAAAGTGACACTGTAATATAATACACTGTAATATAATACCAACAGTGACACTGTAATATAATACCCAACAGTGACACTGTAATATAATACTCAACAGTGACACTGTAATATAATACACAACAGTGACACTGTAATATAATACACAACAGTGACACTGTAATATAAAACCCAGCAGTGACACTGTAATATAATACACAACAGTTACACTGTAATATAAAACCCAGCAGTGACACTGTAATATAATACACAACAGTGACACTGTAATATAAAACCCAACAGTGACACTGTAATATAATACCCAATAGTGACACCCAATAGTGACACTGTAATAATACCCAATAGTGACACTGTAATATAATACACAACAGTGACACTGTAATATAATACACATCACAGACGCTGTAATAAGATACTCAACAGTGACACTGTAATATAATACCCAATAGTGACACTGTAATATAATACACAACAGTGACACTGTAATATAATACACATCAGAGACGTTGTAATATGATACTCAACAGTGACACTGTAATATAATACCCAATAGTGACACTGTAATATAATACACAACAGTGACACTGTAATATAATACACATCAGAGACGCTGTAATATGATACTCAACAGTGACACTGTAATATAACACCCGACAGTGATACTGTAATATAATACCCAATAGTGAGACTGTTATACAACACACAACAGTGACACTGTAATATAATACCCTACAGTGACACTGTAATATAATACCCAGCAGTGACACTGTAATATAATACCCAGCAGTGACACTGTAATATACACTGGAACCCACGATACATGATATATCCAAGTATCATCTGTTGTAGAATAGCACGAAGAAAATGTCTTGTGATATATCATAAAGGTCAGAGTCGCCATGTCAGTGGTATTGGGGACGTTAACTCTAGGATGATATCCCCACTGGGACATTAGGCTGATGACGTGTTTTCTGAAGAATCGAGGCTCCCCCTGACCTCCATGACCGAGGTATTCAAGTTCTACCTAGCGCTTTACACACGTTAAGGTGGTACAGCACCATCGCATTTAGAGTGGGTCCATCAAGCGTGGGTGGTTTCACAATGACTATTCAAACTGCGCCCCATGTTGTCCAAGGTAGGGAGGGACACATGTTACTACCATCTAGAAAACATAATTGCAGCACGCATGGTGCCATTTGCTAATCTTGCTAATATATTTTATGTTACATTGACAGTGGCAATACACAGAACACTGTTTGGAGTATCTCAGCATTCTCCGCTGTGTTGGTTGCTATGACGTCACGTGTACGCACACTACTGGTGTAGCATGTGTTGCCCCGAGCTGGCATTGTGCCAAACTCTTGGGTCGGGCTATATTAAAGCCGTTTACCCTGCAGCGAGGCAGTCGTCTTCCTAGCTGTGTGCTGGACAGTACACTTGCATAATGGAGCTATCAACACTTGTATTCCTCAGTCTCGTGTTGTGCGGCGTCGAAGACGTATATGCTGATGGCAGTTTGGCAAAACTGACTACACGGGTGACGGTGGTGGAAATGGATCTCAAAGCATGGAAACTTATAAGTATTAATACTGAGACTGAACTGATAAACAAGTTTAATGTTTGGGAGTTATCACTGAAAGAAGAACTGACTTCAACATTCCTTCCTTCCTTGATAAAACCTCTCGTCAAACAAGCAATTACCGACATACTAAAAGAAGAATATATTGGGAATGCTATCAGAGGGCATATTTTCGATGAAGTTACCAGCCTGAACGCCAGTTTACAAAACAAAACGACACAACTTGAGGCAATAACACAAGACTTAAGACGTGTTGAACGGGGAACAGACACCTACAGAGAAACTGTTGGAAAAGAACGTGGCGAGTTGACAAAAGACATCCGGGCACTAAATCAGACAGTAGCTCGCGCAACGTCATATATAAGAATGCTGGAATCGAAACTAAATCAGACCATTGGTGACCTGTTTGAGGCAAGGCAAACAATCACTGTCCTCAAACAGGACTTCATGACGCTGAATACAAGTTGTGCGATGACGGGAAAAGAGGTTGAATCATACCGGGAGGGCTTGCAAGAAATGGAGCTGAAGTTACCCACAGAAATTCAGAGTTTAAACATTCAACTAAATCAGACCATTGGTGACCTGTTTGAGGCAAGGCAAACAATCGCTGGCCTCACACAGGACTTCATGACGCTGAATACAAGTTGTGCGATGACGGGAAAAGAGGTTGAATCATACCGGGAGGGCTTGCAAGAAATGGAGCTGAAGTTACCCATAGAAATTCAGAGTTTAAACGTTCAACTAAATCAGACCATTGGTGACCTGTTTGAGGCAAGGCAAACAATCACTGGCCTCACACAGGACTTCATGACGCTGAATACAAGTTGTGCGATGACGGGAAAAGAGGTTGAATCATACCGGGAGGGCTTGCAAGAAATGGAGCTGAAGTTACCCACAGAAATTCAGAGTTTAAACATTCAACTAAATCAGACCATTGGTGACCTGTTTGAGACAAGGCAAACAATCGCTGGCCTCACACAGGACTTCATGACGCTGAATACAAGTTGTTGTAGGATGAGGGAAGAGATTAAGGAGGATTCAACCACGACGTATCCTGATACGACAGCAGGTGAGACTTTTAGCAAGGATTTGTCGTTTGATTGACATTCTAGTTTGATATTGCAACCGAATATATGAGAATAACACTAATTTGTTGGAATCTAGCCAATATTTTACAGTCCTACTGCATACGCATTAAATGTTTGTCTTCTGCTTTTGAAACAATATGTCCGAGGTAAACGTTATTGTGGAAACCTTTCTTTTTCCGAATATGACAGTGTTAAACTATTATTAATCTAAACGTTTATTTACCAAATAAATTTGTGAGCACACAGGCTATGTCATTACAGGGTTCACACGACATGTCAACATAGGGTTCACACGACATGCCAACATAGGATTAATTTGTCATGGCAACAAAAGGTTTAACGTACATGGAGTTTATTGGGCATGTCGAAATGGGGGTTATTTGAAATGGGGGTTATTTGACAACCTAGGGCTTACACAGCATGTAAACCTTGGTTCAGCAGGTAAAGCCAACATAGGGCTTACAAGGCATGTAAACGTTGGGTTAATAGGTGATGCCAACATAGGACTTACAAGGCATGTAAACGCTGGGTTAACAGGTAATACCAACATAGGAATTACAAGGCATGTAAACGCTGGGTTAACAGGTGATGCCAACATTGGGCTTACAAGGCATGTAAACGTTGGGTTAACAGGTAATGCCAACATAGTGCTTACATGGCATGTAAACGTTTGGTTAACAGGTGATGCCAACATAGGACTTACAAGGCATGTAAACGTTGGGTTAACAGGTGATGCCAACATAGGGCTTACAAGGCATGCAAACGTTGGGTTGACAGGTGATGCCAACACAGAGCTTAGAATATATATCGACACAGGTTTTAAGGGTTTCCATGCGTCTTTTGTACTTAGTTTGTATCTAAGATACAGATATATATTTCTGTTGCCGTGTTTCTCTATGTTAGCTGATTCAGCGTAAGAGACAGATCAGGCAGACATCAGACAGATTACGAACTGTATTTCAACTCTGCTGTGTTCACACTGAATTATTCTGTACCTCTAGATTTCTGGGTGATCGTACTGATTTAATTAGGAAGTGGACACCTGATTAGACTTGAACTGGTTTCGTGGGGCCACGGCGCCACTTCTGCGACAAATGTATTACTCCTATTCCGAGTATTATAACTTGCTTTCAGTAAAATCGCCTCGACCCACTAGTCAAGACTAGACTTGGTGTTGTCAGGCTGCATTTCCGACCTGTCCAGCACAGCCCAGTCAACTGAACACTGCACGTTTTATGTTTGCGTCATTATTACCTTACAAAGTAAAACATTCTCTGCATAGTAGAAACCTGAACTTCACCAGATTATTTCTTTGCTTGTCCATAAATGCCAATATTTGAGGAATGGCCTGGTAGAACCTCGTTTGGGATTGCCCTTTCATGATTGACACCACACCACGTAGTTCTCCAAGAGTGGGAGGAGGTTACGCCGGGGAGTCAGGCAGTGAAAACTGCAAATTGGGTATTCCGTTTTTAAATGACTTCACTAATTACCAAACTACCTGACTGCAGAGGTATATATGCCGGAAATCTTCTGAAACATATCACCAGCTTAAAAGCACTATTGGGTGATGTCATGATTACCGCTGCAGCTAACACTAACAGATTACAGCCACAAACCGATGTTTTACTTTCATTACCCAATAACCATGGCGTGCAATAACAGGCAGCTGACTAAGACCATGTTATTCTGAATGGGCGGACGACTTATGGATACTGCATCTGAACATAAATATCTCGGTATGTATGTCACACCTAGATTGGGTTGAGGAATATCTTCTTTGATTGGCATTCTAGAAGTTGAGGCGATGAAGAATCAGGACAATTTTTATGAAAATACAACATCTTTATTCTGTACAGGCGACGTTTCGACATAGGTTCTATGCTTGACAACGACATTAGAACCCCTTGTCGAAACGTCGCATGTACAGAATAAAGAAGTTGTATGTCCATAAAAATTGTCCTCATCTTGGGGAATACCGGTCTACACTTAGCACAACAGGCTCGGAAAACCATTTTGTCTTTCAAGACTACCGTATTTCTTATAATAAGCCCCCGGCGCTTATATTTTCAACGGATATCCAGACCCGGCGCTTATAAGAGGCCCGGCGCTTATTAGAGCCCCAGCGCCTATTAAAATACCCTGTATTTTTTAATTATGTTATGATTCGTTATGATTAGTTATGTAGTTATGATTTAAGGGACCATTCCTTGATATATTTATTTTTAGACCAAGGGAGAATTCATTTGCGAAAAAATGCAAAGGTCAATACCCGGCGCTTATTAGAGACCCGGGGCTTATTTCTTAAAGCACTGCTTTATCCCCGGCGGTTATTAGAGGCCCGGCGCTTAATAGAAACCCGGCGCTTAATAGAGGAAATACGGTATATTTCAGTGTTATGAGCTCCATGTAAGAACATCAATGCTCTTGTTTGACAGAATGATAGCCTCTAACGTCTAATGATATCCACATATAACGTGCATTGAAAGAGGACATTTATGCTTTTGTAAACAACTATTGGGAGTTTTGTGAACAATCGGTGAATTCCTAATTTAGGGAAAAAGCCGATATGCTTATACAACTATTGTCCATGCCATGCCATAGGTAGCACAACATATGTTGTAATATGTTGTTTTCATCTGATAAAACCGGAGGGCAAACTTGGGTCGGATAGAAATATTTCCATACAAAGTTGTTAATCAGTCCAAGCAGTCGAGCGCCAAACGTTGCCATGCTCCTAACCTGTCACGTCACAATGACGTCATAGCTGGCAGCTTTGCGGCCGTGGTGTCGCCAGTCAAGGCATTTCGTAACTAGCAGTGAGATAAGTCGCTCGTGTTAGGACGTTATTGGTAGGTAAGTTCTCAGTTTCTACTTTTGAACTGATTTAGGAAATTAGATGAAATAGTTTATAGTACGACTGCTGTAAAGCAATATGAATGTTGTGGTAACTAAGTGCTTGCTTCACACAATGTTTACATTCAGACGTTTGTTTAGCCTGTCACCGGTGGGAATGAAGGAAGGTCCGGGTAAACATCACGCGGCGTTTCACCTGATAGACTTGTTATATTTGATCACAGTATGTGCTTGTAAGGGTTATCCTTTGGCCTGATAGCATTTACAACTCTCAGGGATCGGAAGACGTTATGAGACTATTTTAAATCTGTCCAGTCAAGTATTTCATTTTAAATGTGTTTCATTTTTATATTCTGCGTCAATGAAGAGCTGCATTGAATTGAAATACATCCCCGCTATAGCACATGGTCAGATGTAGCAGTTTAAAGATGGTTACAATGACGACCTGTAGATTTGCTCTTTTAGCAATGAAATCTTTATGTGGAACACATGCATTTCTGCAACATTTTAAAACAATGCAATTGAATGTAAATTATGGAAGGGCAAATATGCTTTATTCTCGTTATTTCTAATGTTGAAACAGACGGAATGTTATCACTCGGACAGCCGACATGTGGATCTTTACCACCACACACTGCCACGTGTTTGTACCCTTGTTGTTTATCAAAGCACATTGCTTCCATCGACAAGTACGGTTGTGTCAGCTGAAGTTTCCGACTCAGATAGGATCATGTTGTTGTGTGAAAAATGCATTGTCGCCATCGCTCGGTATTCTGACATTTTGTGAGTGCTTCACTGAGTTTACCTGACACTAAATTTAAACTGTGTTGCATAAACATCAAGTCAAGTGGCGAAACCGCATTATCAGTGGTTCATGTCGTTTGATGTTGTTTTACTATCTAGTAACTATTTCATGCATTTTGTATCAATATGTGAAGGAAAGGCATCTTTGAATTCCAACCACGGTTAATGAATTCAAACTAACAGTTAGTCACCCCATAGAGGGGAATAGGTATAAGTGCAGATGTTTTTGTTTGTTTATCTATTTTTTTCATTTAGTGTAATAATCAATTATTAATGTGAATAATCATGTACTATATGTTTATATATGAATTCCCTGTAGAATATAGTCGTTAGTAACCTAACCTTAACCCTGAGGGCCAACAGATTCTTTAGTTTCACCGTTCATGTTTATATTTCAAACCAAAGTAACAATTAACATTTGTATTCATTCAGTACTACATTTGAACATAGAAGAGCATCTCAGCTGTTAACACACAGTCACTGACAGTACACGGCTTATTACATTTTCAGATTCAAACTGTAAAAATGAATTTAGAAAGTGCTCTTTGTTTCGGGCACGCAGTCTCGATCAACAGGTATCTTAATCAAGTCGAAACATACGTTTTTAATACCTCTGCTACAACCAATGTATTTGGACTACATACTACATAATAATGGAAGGCAAAACTTTTTGGAAAGCGGGACCAGTAGTTATAATGCTTATGTGCTATTTGTAGTTTTCTGGAAAACATATTCCCTGTTTCAGCCTCGACTGACCCGAGCCTGAGCAAGACGGTCCCACCAACGCCAGTGACGACACAAGACCCTGATCCACACGGTAGGTGGGAAAACCCAGCAGGCAGGAAGCTCAGTTCTTAATCCTCCCTGCATTTAACACGCTGATGTACATACCCGTGGTGATTGAGGATGAGTCTCACCTGTAGTATCGATCGACGTTCATGTTGTTAGTCAGAGGATTTCAAACTGTAAAAACTAAATTTAGGAAGGGTTTTTTCCTGCAGAGACACGCGGTCTCGACCTCAATCAAATTGAACGTTATATATTTAATACTTCTTTCATAAGATATGTATTTAGAATTTAATCATACATAATACTGAAAGGCGAAACATTATGTGGAAAGGCGAAAACTGAGCCAGCAATAGAAATGTTTATGTGCTATGTATAGTTTTCTGAACAACATATTCCCTGTTTCAGCCTCGACGACCGACGTGAGTGATGATCTGACACCGAACAACACGGTTCCACCAGCGCCAGTGACGACACAAGACTCCCACGGTAGGTCGGAAAACCCAGCAAGCAGGAAGAATAGTGGAGTCGATCGACGTTCATGTTGTCAGTCACAGGATTCCATGAACCAGATAATTATGCTGAGGTCGCCACCAGACAGCTGGAATACTGCTGAGTGTGGCGTCAAACACCAATTAAAACTCTGTGACATAAACCAACGTTATATCTTATTACCCTAAAACCAAACAAGAGCCGTACTGACATTATCAACTTGTAAAGTTCAACAAACATCAACACTCTCCACACGTACACAAAATAATGCTACAACTTCTGGCTCTGACAGAAAGTTCTGTATTAAACACACCATCCATAATTCCAGAAACCACAAGTTGACATTCCCGCCATGTTGTATTGTTGTCAGCCATGATGGAATTGTTTAAATGATGCAGCAATGTCCGAGTCACGTATCACATGATGAAAACATTGTAGATGTGTGACGAACATGTCTGATGTACACAGTTTACTTTGTGTTGCAGCGACTCCATCACCAGCCACAGACCGCGACCTCTACTCCGCCAGCGAGGACGGTGACCTGGAAAGAGTGAAGCGGATCCTGGCAGCGGGTCACGTGGACATCAACACTAGAGGAGACTACAGCGGGACACCGGTGATGGCGGCAGCAGTGAGGGGACACAGAGATGTGGTGGAGTTCCTGGTGGGTAGAGGGGCTGATGTGTCGCTGGTGAACAGGTACGGTAGCAACGTCCTTCACTACGCCTGTTGGGGTGTAGGAGACCTGGAGATCGTGAAGCTGATCGTGTCCCTGAACGTGTTGGACATCAACGCCATGAACAACTACGGGAGCACAGCGGTCTACTACGCGAGATTCTATGGACATCAGCGAGTGGTGGAGTTCCTGGTGTCACGTGGTGGACACTGAAGTCAGTGTTGGTGTGGACAGTGACGGTGCACATGTCGTTACTGACACTGACGAGGTGTGTGCCGTCCACGTTGTCGTGTGTCACGATTCACGTGATTTCCGTTTACTTTGTGAATATAAATAGAACTTGTTGAATGTATTTTCAGACATTTTGTCATTTGTTGTGTTTAGAACCTCGCGTGATCAGGTAAGAAAATTGTGAAGTGAGTGTAAACATAAACGGTGAGTGATTAGGAGATAAACCTAGTGTGTTTGAAAATCAGAGACATGCTTTACTGAATTGATTTCAATTGGAACCGAACGCGTCTGATTTTTCTGAACAACCAATCAGAATCTAGTATTTTCTTGATTCATGGTAGAATTGTACGTAAACGTCGCCCGTCCTAACATAATTCTGTGTTAATTTTGTTCTGAGAATATCGCGAATATTGTGAAACCGACAACAACAAACTGTTTGTTTACATGTCGCTGCACACTGTGATCTCAGACTGAGCCCAGGTTCACCCAGCTAAAATGGCGCCATTTGTACAGTGACAGTGACGTCACACTGCTGGTGACGTCACAGGTACACACTGAGGTGCCCGGCCGTCTTCTCGGCCAGATAGGACAGAGAGCGGCGCAATGCTGGCATCGTGCCATACAACACAAACAGTATTTGTCAAATACCATGTGTTGGGTATCGTTTAACAAGGGAAGGATGGACATCTGTAGCTGATTACTACTGAGATTTAACCGTTTTGGTGCCACAGGGAAATGTACTCTTTCTGTAGTGACAAAACACACAATATACAAAATCAAACACACGACAATCATCACCCACAACATCTCATATTTGTTAATCCTGGATGCCAGAATGACAAGCACCTCCCACACTTCTCTGTTTCCTGATCTAACATATTGTTTTTTAGGTAAAGCACAATTGCTGAAATGACCGGTCAGAATTATGTACATGGTAAATCTCGCCATTTTTGGACACATAAAGAGTTCGCCATTCGCGGCATCGTTTACTGTATGTTGTAAAGGTAAATATCGGATATTAACCCGTTGAACTGAATTTGAAAAATAGCCAGTTAGTGATAAGTGGTATGTGGTTTTTATCAAGTCGCCAATGACTGTACTGAAACCCCGCCTATAACCCTGAAATCGTTTGGACCGTCTCGGGAGCAGGCAAACACACGCGCCGAAGTGAGCTCTCTGTTATGTTTGATAGTGTTTACTGTTTCACGTAAGCTGGTCATGAGATGCCAATTACATCACAAATATTTAACACTCAGCTCTAAACACACACCTCCTTGAATTCCTCATACATTTTACAATCAATAATGCCCGATGGGTTTGTTACTATTGTGGCTTGACATAACTGACACGGGCATAGAGACGAGGGGCGAAACTCCGCTATGCTTTATATTATGTCATTGTAACTCAGGTCACTTGGAGAGAATTCACTGTTGAGAAGGATACTTTATTTTCGTGAGGTTTCGTTCACGATGAACCAGACTATTCAATACACATTGTAACCGGATAGTATCACAAATTACAAGAAATGTTGAAAGTGCACAACATGTGAAATCATTACCTCCTGGGTTGTTTTATAGATTTGTTTGCGACGTCGGAAAATAGGACATTTGTATGTCCATTAGTTAATATATGTACCTCACATAATGTATGTAGATTCTAGAGAGACTTCGTTTTGGCAGCCATGCTTTCCCCAGAACATGAAATGAATTACTTACAATTTAAATAAATGTCCTGAATAGTTGATTGTGTATTTTGATTTACCGTACATGATACAGAATAGTTCAAAACATATGAGCATATTTTCAGGACAGGAGTTTCCTCTGTTCATGATGGTGTTGCTATTTCTCTACAAAAGTAAACAATTAAAGATGAAAAAATAGACCCTTTTGTATGGGACTGTCAGAATAATTATGTGATGTTTGTTCCAAGGAATATTGACTATTGCACACTATATGCACAAAGCACGTTTTGTAGTTATGCCTACATTTCATCTAACACTTGAGTACAGGTTACAAATTTTAATATTATTATGGTGTACTACACTAACTGTGTCACTTTCATCTGTAAATATTGTTCAAACAAGCAGACACTTGCAAAAGGATACAAACACGTACAGCCTATATCCATGTATGATATCATACTGAATAGACTATGTATGATATCATACTGAATAGCCTATGTATGATATCATACTGAATAGCCTATGTATGATATCATACTGAATAAGCCTAAATGTAAATATTCTTCAACTGATGAATGAGTAAGTATTTACTCGAAATCATTGTTTTTCTCATAATAAAGAGGTTGACATCCATAAACCTCTCTTCCTTATGTGTATCGATTCTGACTGGCCTGAAGGCTAAATGTAGATAATGAAATAAGCTTCGCGAATCAATATCTGAAAGATATATACATTATCAAACGCTAAGTAGCTTGACGAAGTGACTGTGTTTACCGACTTTTATCTTAAACAAATTGTTCAACATGTACAACAATGTTGACATACGACAACACTACCAATAGCAGATTTATTTTATATAACACTGACATCGGCACGCAGGGGGCTTCCCTGGTCTGCCTTTAGAATCCCTCAACAAATATGCGCACGTGAAATCAAACATATTTGTATCTTTTTGTTTCAAAATATTGTTGCAATTCACGACCTGTCCCCATGCTTAACTCTGACTTTGCAATATTGTAGCACTAATGTATAACACTCGTCGTACGAGCCTAATGTTGTTATTATATGGGTTTGTAAGGCTTCAGTGCAGTGTTGTTTACATTTACGGAAATTAACAGATTATTTTCATGCTGTCATTTTTAATTTTGAGGAATTCTGTCATTTTCAATTCTGAAGGGGTTTTTAGGTGGCCTTGGTTCCGTTTAAAAGGATCTCTGTCTTTTCCTCCTTGCTGGTGATGTTATTCAACCAAGCACTACACGCATGTCAATAGAAGTATATTATATGCATTCCCTCATCAAAAACATGCGTGTTGGGTGTTTGGAGAAAACCAACCGTGCGTTATCTAAACGGCAGTAGGGCTTTCAGCAATCAAGAATGAGGATTGGACCAGGTAACATTGATTAATGGGAGAATCTCTGCTGGCTAGTGGTACCACAGAAAAATCATGTGTCTAACCTCTCAACACCACCGAACACCCACTGGCCTTCGACAACATGACATTTATGCAGTCAGGCGCGTAACAAGCCAGTTTTTTCCTGTAAGCCCGTTAGGTATTAGCGCTTTATATTTAGATGGTATTTAGGGCTTGTCCAACTTTTCTAGCAACAATCATGTGTAAGCCCGGGCTTTGTTTATAATGGTAGCTACGCCCCTGGCAGTGTATGAAATAAGCCAAAAACCCAGACAGACAGCAGGGCTGTTAACTCGAAAATGTTACCAGCCAAAAATGGATTTAACCAGACCAGACAACGTTTTACTGGAACATTATTTTAACGTTTTGACCAGAAGATAGGGTTGGCTACCTGTAAATTTAGACCGTCCGTCAGAAATCAAGCCCATCTCGGGCGGGCGGACGGGCCTTATTCCATACACTGATTTATGGTATTTTCAGTTACCAAACTTTCCCCAACAATGATTCCTGGCCCTCCTATCCTGTCCATTCTAGCGTGACTCTACAAAAATTGTACCAGTCACAAGTTGTTGAAAACCAACTTGAAAAACCATACTTAGTCTGGGCGTCCATTTGTGTAGGATTCTGACTCCAATGATAAATCAATTTCAAGCATGATAATGCTAATATTATTATTAGCAGAACTACTTCCAGCTCGCAAGTATTACCCTAAATTTTGAACCTATTCTTATTGAGGCTCGCGTAACTCAATCGGTAGAGAGCGGGACTTCAAACCCGAGTGCCATTACTTCCGTACAAATCATGGTGACTCTGGAGGTGAGAAAGTGTTATACAGTGTAAAAACTTGATGTTCTGTGATTACATGTCAAACAGGCGTAGTCTTCCGAGCAAAGTGTTCGTTTTCACCAAACATAATTCGTTTGATATCATCTGGACACTTGATATTGATGACAAAGACCATTTGTTATTTGACTCTAAAATGTATGAGGAATTCAGCCATGTATTTGTAGCAGCTGAATGTGCAATATACGTGACGTAATTGTCGTCTCATGACCGGGCCTTGTGAGACGTTTGGGTACACATGTGTATATAAGGGCAAATCCGACCTTTAGGCGGCAGTACTATAAACTGCGACCTTTGAGCGACATTGCCATATATTACAAACGTGCACTGATTTTTTTATTCTGCTTCGGTTATAAACGTTTGAATTTGATAATTAAACATGAAAAGGGGATAAAACCTTGTACAAATAGAGAATATATTTTTGGTGTCACCCATATCGTGTCGCCCAAAGGTAAAATGTACGGCGTACACGTATATATATTTATATGCGACCTTTAGGCGATCGTCGCCCAAAGGTCGTATATATATGTCGCCCAATGGTCGCTTATGTAATATACATATCTATGTCGCCCAATGGTAGCCGTTTAATACTATATACGTGTATACATTTCCATGGCTGCTTATTTGATATCTGTCGCCTTTTGGTTGTTTATGTCTTCCAATGTCTTGCGCGCCGAGGAAATTATATTTGACATGTGTGCATGAAACTGACTTTCTTGTTTCCGATGTTTAACATCGCACATACAATCAATTGATAATTATGATGCAGTCAAACAAACCAGGCTGGTTTGAATTAACACTGAGATTATAATTACTTGTAATATTTCTAAAAATATTATGCTGTAACAAACATTTATCATTTGGCATAACTTGTTTCCCACTCAAGCGCCGATGTGCCCTTGCTTTAGATTAGTTTACGTTGTTTACCACTCATGGTTTGCTATGGATTAAGTTTTGAGGATATGTTAAGATTAACCAACAACTAAATATCAAATATTCCCATACACCGAAAACCTCTATAGGAAATCAACACCCTGATGAAGACAGGCAGATATGTAGTCTTTCTTTCAGGGGGTAAGAAAACGACATCGAATCGCTTCCCGTCAACGTACAGGAGAAGACGATTTTTCAGTAAAGACGCCAAATTTTCAGTTAAAAATCATTAGACAATTTTATTTATCTTTTCAGGTCTAATTTGTGTTTTGTTTGCTATGCATCGTCTTATACGCATACGCGTCTTATATACATCGTCGGAAATGGCAATCAGCAGTGCACACTTTTCCCCGCGATCTACCGGTGATTTAGTTAATCGGAGTGATCGGAAATCTGAAATTATTATGTTACCATGAGAAACATATTGTTTCATTTTAATTGCCGGTTTTGCTCTATTGCTGTAAAATATCTGTAATCATAACTAAGTTTATGCGACAGCACTTTGGTGTATTGCTGGATAGTATTTATGCAAAGAATAATTTGACCTGTCACCGATGAGGTTTCGCGCGATCTCCCAATTTCCACCGCGAAAACACTTCGTTGACATGTGACTGTCCAGCTACAAGAAATATTACCTTAAAAGAAATGAAATATGTATACGTATCCATTTTCTGCCAAATACACTTAATTTCGAGGCGTGAGTAGATGCAATATGACAGTGATGTTTGTGACTAACGCGGACCGAGGTTATAATATCGGAGAGACACAGGATTTCAAAATATAATAGTTGATATAAACATTCTTTTTTGACATTTTGAGTACAATTAATCAACTGGATTGTCAGATATAAGTCCAGATATGGAAAACATGTTTTATTACGAGATAAAGTAACAGCATGATTAACTTGCGTCATTAAATATGGATTTGTTGACACTATTTCTAATGACTGATCACGACGGAAAGATGAGCAAAGGTTGATGGAGTCTGGGGTCTCAATACCATCTAAACTCCATTTTGAGCCAGTCGGGATTATTTCCCTTCTCTCATCATACGCTGAGGCATACCAGACGACTCCTGAATAAACTGGGGCTCCGACACTGATATTTGTATGATGTCTGGTTGAATACCATCTAAACACAATCCATTTTGAGCCAGTCGGGATTATTCCCCTTCTCTTATCATACACTGAGGAATACCAGACGACTCCTGAATAAAGTGGGGCTCCGACACTGATATTTGTCTGATGTCTGGTTGAATACCATCTAAACACAATCCATTTTGAGCCAGTCGGGATTATTCCCCTTCTCTTATCATAAACTGAGGCATACCAGACGACTCCTGAATAAAGTTGGGCTCCGACACTGATATATGTCTGATGTCTGGTTGAATACCATCTAAACACAATCCATTTTGAGCCATTTTGAATAAACTGGGGCTCGGGCATAGATATTTGCCTGATGTCTGGTCTGAATACCATCTAAACACAACCCATTTTGAGCCAGTCGGGATTATTTCCCTTCTCTCATCATACGCTGAGGCATACCAGACGACTCCTGAATAAACTGGGGCTCCGACACTGATATTTGTATGATGTCTGGTTGAATGCCATCTAAACACAATACCCCTTCTCTTATCATACAGAGACGACTCCTGAATAAAGTTGGGCTCCGACACTGATATATGTCTGATGTCTGGTTGAATACCATCTAAACACAATCCATTTTGAGCCATTTTGAATAAACTGGGGCTCGGGCATAGATATTTGCCTGATGTCTGGTCTGAATACCATCTAAACACAACCCATTTTGAGCCAGTCGGGATTATTTCCCTTCTCTCATCATACGCTGAGGCATACCAGACGACTCCTGAATAAACTGGGGCTCCGACACTGATATTTGTATGATGTCTGGTTGAATACCATCTAAACACAATCCATTTTGAGCCAGTCGGGATTATTCCCCTTCTCTTATCATACACTGAGGCATACCAGACGACTCCTGAATAAAGTGGGGCTCCGACACTGATATTTGTCTGATGTCTGGTTGAATACCATCTAAACACAATCCATTTTGAGCCAGTCGGGATTATTCCCCTTCTCTTATCATACACTGAGGCATACCAGACGACTCCTGAATAAAGTGGGGCTCCGACACTGATATATGTCTGATGTCTGGTTGAATACCATCTAAACACAATCCATTTTGAGCCATTTTGAATAAACTGGGGCTCGGGCATAGATATTTGCCTGATGTCTGGTCTGAATACCATCTAAACACAACCCATTTTGAGCTAGTAGGGCTTATTCCCGTTTTTTTATCATACACTGAGGCATACCAGACGACTCCTGAATAAACTGGGGCTCGGGCATAGATATTTGCCTGATGTCTGGTCTGAATACCATCTAAACACAACCCATTTTGAGCCAGTCGGGATTATTCCCGTTTTCTTATTATACACTGAGGCATACCAGACGACTCCTGAATAAACTGGGTCTCCGACATATATATTTGCCTGATGTCTGGTCTGAAACCATCTAAACACAACCATTTTGAGCCAGTCGGGATTATTCCCGTTTTCTTATCATACACTGAGGCATACCAGACGACTCCTGGATAAAATGGGTCTCCGGCATAGATACTTGCCTGATGTCTGGTCTGAATACCATCTAAACACAACCCATATTGAGCCAGTTGGGACTATTCCCGTTCTTTTATCATACATATGCATGCCAGACTACTCCTGAATTACGACGACTGGGGCTCTTTTGAGATAGCCCAGTTAGAGATAGTCACCGTGCTAGATCCGCAAGTGCTACCGCAAGTGCTAATCCCCCCATTTATTTCCAAATCAGCTTCGGAGACTCCCCCATGGAAAATGGAGCCATATTCCACCCCAGTGCGAACCAATGATACGAATAAGAAACAATTGTATGTTTAATAATTAATATTTATTAAACCAAATAGTTTTGACATGCTTATTTACATAACTTTAGCATTTACACTTCTCTGAACGAGTCCCAGACTAACATTTGTGTTAGGTGTTTCACTCTGAGATGGGTTCAAATTACACGTGGGATTGACTCTGAGGGTGGGTTCAAAATTACACGTGGGATTGACTCCATAATTAAAACCCACCAGCAAAGTACTGTATAGCTATATAGTATCTGGGTACTTTCACTTGGACAGTGAATTCCGGCTCAAATAGGAACATCCCTTAGAAATCATCATGATGTGTTCAAGTATCACACCTTTCTTAAGTTAATCTTATTCTTTTGTTTAAATGTGTGCCATCTCTTCCTTGTGTCCTTTTTTGCTGCTGTATTTTCTGCTTGTTCATCATTTTTCTCAGCTGAACACATGAGCACTCATGCTTGGAAATCTGTAGAAATATCTGAAATATTCCCCAGAAAAGTCTGGGGAAAATATAACAAAGCCTTCATCGCGTTAATATTCTGAAATATAACAAAGTCTTCAAAATCATGTTAGAACATCAACTGAACACATACAATCTTGGAGTGAGTATCATCACTCAGCTTCTAGTCCTATAGTCTCTACCCAACTCCCCAACTTAAGGTTGTATTAGGACAAGTAAACATCTGCCATTTTAAAGATTTAGCTAATTTGTTATCATTATGAGGACCTATCATTATTGTGGCCTAAATATACTATTCACTCTTTGCTAAGGATCAAATCATTGATTCAACAGAAAACTATGATGAGGGATCTAATTTGGTTTAAATATCTAAGCTTATTGTAAGTATGGATCCTAGGTTTCAGTATGTCATTGCATCTTGTGGATCCCATACCTGCTATTGACAGGTGTTGTGTACTTGTCAATGACTCATTCCATGATTTGCAAAATGGTTGATTGGTGCCATGAAAACCATTTTTATGGTTACTCATGTATCAAGTGCACAAGGTTAGATTAAACTAGCTGTTTGCATAAAGAAGGGTTACTATATTATTATTTATCCAGTTTTAAATGGAAACAATTTCAAATTATAAATATGTTTAAGTGAAGTTGGGAATTTTTGTGATCCTTAGCAAAGTGTGAGTAGTATATGTTAGGTTCTAATCACTGCAATATTCAATATAACAAGATATAGTCTTTAAATTAAGTTTGCTAAAAGGAAGAATAGAAATAGTTCTATAAAGATGGAGCCTTGAGTACTGAGGAAACTTTAAATCTCGTAACATGGGTAAAAATGGAAAGGGAGTGACTGCCACTTAGGAGATAAACATCATGTGTTGGCCAATTTCCGGGTGTTATTGAGTATTTGGAGCACGGGATTCATTTGGAACCGACATTGTAAACACAAAAGTAACCCAAAAGGTCCACACACGTTTTTGTGTCTGCACTCATTGACATCGTGTACGGGTACAGCAGTGAAATGTCATCAACCGGCCGTTTCGGCTGTCTATTATGGTAGAATCTGGAACTGCTCATTTGTAACGTCATTCGGACTTGACGTCACAATATGATTTGAATGACGTCATCTCAGCTGACGACGTAACAATACAATGGTGTGAGCGATGTTTGTATGTATTAATACGCAGCAAATTCCGGGAATCGAATACCATTTGATCCCGTTTTTCAACCAATCAGATTAAAGAACACAGTGACTTTTGGTTTACAATGTCTATGAGAGAAATGCGGGTCAACACTAGTAGTGGGTGAGTTTAGTTTTACGCTGCTTTTAGCTATATTCCAGTAATATCAGGGAAGAAGCAGTCTAATTAAACTTAGGCTCAATATAATTCGTTACACTGCTATACTGAGTCTAACAAAACCTTGTGGAAGATCGCGTCAGGTAACCTTTGAGCGACCTATGACCGCCCAATCAAACGCGAGACCACTGAACGGATTTAACCAATCAGACAACGGCTACTATTTAGGGTTCAGCGGGACTTACAAAATGGATTTTCTCTTCCCGGACGCCAACACTGATCTCACAACAAATGAAACCCCACATAAAACACAGATATATGACCAACAGAATATACGCTTTTGGGTTTCTGTTGACATGGTTATCATCAGCTAATATTTCTGCAAGCTGACATCTTTGAATACTGATAAAACGCTATTTTCAGCGACTGTTTACTCACTGTTAAGGCGTGCTCCATGTGCATCACTCGGAAGCGATCATACAGAAAATAGCATTCGGAATCGTCCATGTACAAACCTTTTTTCGAAGTAAAAGTTCAAAAGGTATGTCAGATGTCAACTTTCGCGATTTGGTAAGCTGTGTTCTGATTGGTCAATTGCAAAGGTTACCTGACGCGACCTTCCACAAGGATTTGCTACACTCAGTATAGCAGTGTAACGAATAATACTGAGCCTAAGTTTACTTAGACTGAGGGTAGAGGACACCATAAATGGGCTTCACACATTGAACCCATGTGGGGAATCAAACTCAGGCCTTCGGCGAACGCTTTAACCACTAGGCTACCCACCGCCCGTCAACACTACTAGTAGTAAGCGCTTCATTAAGCAGATAGGTGAGGTGAGGTGAAATTGGGTTTTACATCGTGCTTGAGAATATTTCACTCATATGACGACGTGTATGCGTGTGTATGTGTATGTGCGGCTGCTTGTACTAGCCCAGACTGAAGCTGGCTTTATAGTGCTAGCCCACTGAGATACCATGCCGCAGTGAAGCACTAATACCCCACTCAGACACATTATACTGACTCCGAGCCGACCAGTCCTTGTTGTACCCATTAATGCCGAGCGCCAGGCAGGGACCAACAAGTACCATATTTTAACGTCATATTTTGGTATGACGCGGTCGGGGATCGAACCCACGACCTTCCGCTCTCCGGGCGGACGCTCTAACCACTACACCACGGAGGCGGTCATTAAGCAGATAGAGACTGAATACCACTGAGGAAGGGAAAGGTAGGAGAAGGATGTCCAGATAGATACTGGTTAACTTTATTGTGTAGTGTTTATCAAACAAGTGAAATGATGATGAAACAAAACATTGACGTAATTAATATGCAGCAACATGCACATATTTTGGTATATACTCAGAGAAATTATTACAGCAATGATAAAATAATCAAAGCAACAAGAAAGTAATTGAACAAAAGAGAAATTTTGATTAACTCAACATTTTGATTGACAAAAATGGCAGCATTAGTTATTTTGCAAAATAAATGTATGAAATGAAAATATGTAAAAAAAAGAAGAACATATCTGATTGGTGAACTTCTTAACCAAACTTCATAATATTCTGCATACAATTGGCTGAGTGTTTTTTCTCCATATCTCCTACATGTCATGTATGATGCAATTGGAACCAGTTGCTGACATATGTCGGCAGTATGTCAGCCACTTTCTAGCAGTCCTGAAGGCTAAGGGTTGGTTATCTAGTTAGAAAAAAGATATGGTAATGTTTTCAGATTTGAGAGTTTTGTTGAGTATTTGATAAACAGAAATTACATTTGGAACAGACACGTTTAGCTTGAGGTTTGAAATGTAAACAATTTTGGCATTGACTACTCCATGAAACCTACAAATCTAGAAACGTACAGTATGTACTGACATTGTAGAATAAAAACATGATCTCATTTTCTAATTTCTATCTATCGAGGTGACATATATCATTTGAAGTGTTGAATCATTGTGAGTGAGTGAGTTTAGTTTTACGCCGCACTCAGCAATATTCCAGCTATATGGCGGCGGTCTGTAAACAAGTCTGGACAAGACAATCCAGTGATCAACAGCATGAGCATCGATCTGAGCAATTGGGAACCGATGACATGTGTCAACCAAGTACATGTCATCAACCAAGTCAGCGAACCTGACCACCCGATCCCGTTAGTCGCCTCTTACGACAAGCATAGTCGCCTTTTGTGGCAAGCATGGGTTGCTGAAGACGTATTCTACCTCGGATCTTCATGGGTAGAAGAAATCTTAACCCTATAGGATTTATGACTTAATACTACACCTGCGTGCCCAGTGTGACAACCAAACTTATCCATATGATATAACTAGATTTCAAACTGTTTAGTTAAATATCCCCTTTTTGGGATTCAAAGTTTCACTATATTTGATTGTAGACAGGTGAACTACAGAGAGCTTGGTATATACACTATATATGATGTGTTGCCCAAAGGTGTACTGATAAAAGATATGATGTGTTGCCCACAGGTCTACTGATTGTAGGATGTGTTGCCTAAAGGTGTACTGATAATAGATATGATGGGGGCGGTGGAGTAGCCTAATGGTTAAAGCGTTGGCTCGTCACGACGAAGACCCGGGTTCGAATCCCAACATGGGTACAATGTGTGAAGCCCATTTCTGGTGTCCCCGCCGTGATGTTGCTGGAATATTGCTAAAAGCGGCGTAAAACCATACTCAGTCAGTCAGTCAGTCAGATATGATGTGTTGCCTAAAGGTGTACTGATCATGTATATGTGTTGCACAAAGGTGTACTGATCATGTATATGTGTTGCCTAAAGGTGTACTGATATTGATATGATGTGTTGCCCACAGGTGTACTGATGTATATATGTTGCCCAAAGGTGTACTGATAATACATATGATGTGTTGCCTAAAGGTGTACTGATCATGTATATGTGTTGCCCAAAGGTGTACTGATCATGTATATGTGTTGCCTAAAGGTGTACTGATAATAGACATGTGTTGCCAAATGGTTTACTGATAATACATATGATGTGTTGCCCAAGGGTGTACTGATCATGTATATGTGTTGCTTAAAGGTGTACTGATAATAGATATGATGTGTTGCCCACAGGTCTACTCATTGTAGGTTGTGTTGCCCAAAGGTGTACTGATAATACATATGATGTGTTTCCTAAAGGTGTACTGATCATGTGTTTGTGTTGCCCAAAGGTGTACTGATAATATATACGATTTGTTGCTCACAGGTCTACTCATTATAGGATGTGTTGCTCAAAGGTGTACTGATAATACATATGATGTGTTTCCTAAAGGTGTACTGATCATGTGTTTGTGTTGCCCAAAGGTGTACTGATAATATATACGATTTGTTGCTTACAGGTCAACTGATAATAGATATGATGTGTTGCCCAAAGGTCTACTGATTGTAGGATGTGTAGTTCAAAGGTCCACTGATAATAGATATGATGTGTTGCCCAAAGGTGTACTTATAATAGATATGATGTGCTGCCTAAAGGTGTACTGATAATAGAGATGATGTGTTGACTAAAGATGTACTGATAGTACATATGATGTGTTGCCTAAAGGTGTACTGATAACAGATATGATGTGTTGCTCAAAGGTCCACTGATAATAGATATGATGTTTTGCCCAAGGGTGTACTGATAATAGATATGATCTGTTGCCCACAGGTGTACTGATGATGTATATGTGTTGCCCACAGGTGTACTGATGATGTATATGTGTTGCCCAAAGGTGTACTGATCATGTATATGTGTTGCCCACAGCTGTACTGATAATACATATGATGTGTTTCCCACACCTGTACTGACAATACATATAACGTGTTGCCTAAAGGTGTACTGATAATAGATATGATGTGTTGTGCCTAAAGGTGTACTGATAATACATATGAAGTGTTGCCTAAAGGTGTACTGATAATACATATGAAGTGTTGCCTAAAGGTGTACTGATAATACATATAACGTGTTGCCTAAAGGTGTACTGATAATAACTATGAAGTGTTGCCTAAAGGTGTACTGATAACAGATATGATGTGTTGCTAAAAGGTCCACTGATATTACATATGATGTTTTGCCCAAAGGGTGTACTGATAATAGATATGATGTGTTGCCCAAAGGTGTACTGATCATGTATATATGTTGCCCACAGCTGTACTGATAATACATATGATGTGTTAACACAAAGTTGCACTGATAAAACATATGACGTGTTGCCTGAAGGTGTACTGATAATAGATATGATGTGTTGCCCAAAGGTGTACTGATAATAGATATGATGTGTTTGCCGAAGCTGTACTGACTACATATGATGTGTTGCCTAAAGGTGTACTGATAATAGATATGATGTGTTGCTCAAAGGTCTACTGATAATAGATATCATCTGTTGCCCAAGGGTGTACTGATAATACATATGATGTGTTGCCCAAAGGTGTACTGATCATGTATATGTGTTGCCCACAGCTGTACTGATAATACATATGATGTGTTGCCCACAGCTGTACTGATAATACATATGATGTGTTGCCCAAAGGTGTACTGATAATAGATATGATGTGTTGCCCACAGGTGTACTGATAATAGATATGATGTGTTGCCCAAAGGTGTACTGATAATAGATATGATGTGTTGCCCAAAGGTGTACTGATGATAATACATATGATGTGTTGCCCAAAGGTGTACTGATAATACATATGATGTGTTGCCCAAAGGTGTACTGATAATACATATGATGTGTTGCCCAAAGGTGTACTGATAATAGATATGATGTGTTGCCCAAAGGTGTACTGATAATACATATGATGTGTTGCCCAAAGGTGTACTGATAATACATATGATGTGTTGCCCAAAGGTGTACTGATAATACATATGATGTGTTGCCCAAAGGTGTACTGATAATACATATGATGTGTTGCCCAAAGGTGTACTGATAATACATATGATGTGTTGCCCAAAGGTGTACTGATAATAGATATGATGTGTTGCCCAAAGGTGTACTGATAATACATATGATGTGTTGCCCAAAGGTGTACTGATAATAGATATGATGTGTTGCCCAAAGGTGTACTGATCATGTATATGATGTTGCCCACAGCTGTACTGATAATACATATGATGTGTTGCCCAAAGGTGTACTGATAATACATATGATGTGTTGCCTAAAGGTGTACTGATAATAGATATGATGTGTTGCTCAAATGTCCACTGATATTAGATATCATCTGTTGCCCAAGGGTGTACTGATAATACATATGATGTGTTGCCCAAAGGTGTACTGATCATAATACATGATGTGTTGCCCAGAGCTGTACTGATAATACATATGATGTGTTGCCCACAGCTGTACTGATAATACATATGATGTGTTGCCCACAGCTGTACTGATAATACATATGATGTGTTGCCCACAGGTGTACTGATAATACATATGATGTGTTGCCTAAAGGTGTACTGATAATAGATATGATATGTGTGTTGCCCAAAGGTGTACTGATAATAATATATATGATGTGTTGCCTAAAGGTGTACTGATAATAGATATGATGTGTTGCCCACAGGTGTACTGATAATACATATGATGTGTTGCCCACAGGTGTACTGATAATACATATGATGTGTTGCCTAAAGGTGTACTGATAATAGATATGATGTGTTGCCCAAAAGGTGTACTGATAATAGATATGATGTGTTGCCCAAAGGTGTACTGATAATAGATATGATGTGTTGCCCAAAGGTGTACTGATAATACATATGATGTGTTGCCCAAAGGTGTACTGATAATACATATGATGTGTTGCCCAAAGGTGTACTGATAATACATATGATGTGTTGCCCACAGCTGTACTGATAATACATATGATGTGTTGCCCAAAGGTGTACTGATAATAGATATGATGTGTTGCCTAAAGGTGTACTGATAATAGATATGACGTGTTGCCCAAAGGTGTACTGATAATACATATGACGTGTTGCCCAAAGGTGTACTGATAATACATATGATGTGTTGCCCAAAGGTGTACTGATCATGTATATGTGTTGCCCCTAGCTCTACTGATAATACATATGATGTTTTCCCAACAGCTGTACTGATAATACATATGAGTGGGTGAGTGAGTTTAGTTTTACGCCGCACTCAGCAATATTCCAGCTATATGGCTGCGGTCTGTAAATAATCGATTCTGGACCAGACAATCCAGTGATCAACAACATTAGCATCGATCTGCGCAATTTGGAACCGATGACATGTGTCAACCAAGTCAGCGAAACTGACCACCCGATCCCGTTAGTCGCCTCTTACGACAAGATAGTCGCCTTTTTATGGCAAGCACATGGGTTGCTGAAGACCTATTCTACCCCGGATCTTCACGGGTCGATAATACATATGACGTGCTGCCTAAAGGTGTACTGATAATACATATGATGTGTTGCCTAAAGGTGCACTGATAACAGACATAATGTGTTGCTCAAAGGTCTACTCATAATGGATATGATGTGTTGCTCAAGGTTGTACTGATAATAGATATGATGTGTTGCCCAAAGGTGTACTGATAATACATATGATGTGTTGCCCACAGTTCAACTGATAATACATATGATGTGTTGCCCAAAGGTGTACTGATAATACATATGATGTGTTGCCCAAAGGTGTACTGATAATACATATGATGTGTTGCCCAAAGGTGTACTGATAATACATATGATGTGTTGCCCTAAAGGTGTACTGATAATACATATGATGTTAACAGCTGTACTGATAATACATATGATGTGTTGCCTAAAGGTGTACTGATAATAGATATGATGTGTTGCCCAAAGGTGTACTGATAATAGATATGATGTGTTGCCCAAAGGTGTACTGATAATAGATATGATGTGTTGCCCAAAGGTGTACTGATAATACATATGATGTGTTGCCTAAAGGTGTACTGATAATAGATATGATGTGTTGCCCAAAGGTGTACTGATAATACATATGATGTGTTGCCCAAAGGTGTACTGATAATACGTATGATGTGTTGCCCACAGCTGTACTGATAATACATATGATGTGTTGCCCACAGCTGTACTGATAATACATATGACGTGTTGCCTAAAGGTGTACTGATAATACATATGATGTGTTGCCTAAAGGTGTACTGATAACAGACACGATGTGTTGCTCAAAGGTCTACTCATAATAGATATGATGTGTTGCTCAAGGTTGTTCTGTTAATAGATATGATGTGTTCCCCATAGGTGTACTGATAATAGATATGATGTGTTGCCCACAGGTGTACTGATAATAGATATGATGTGTTGCCCACAGGTGTACTGATAATAGATATGATGTGTTGCCCACAGTTCAACTGATAATACATATGATGTGTTGCCCACAGTTCAACTGATAATAGATATGATGTGTTGCCCACAGTTCAACTGATAATAGATATGATGTGTTGCCCACAGGTCAACTGATAATAGATATGATGTGTTGCCCACAGGTCAACTGATAATAGATATGATGTGTTGCCCACAGGTCAACTGATAATAGATATGATGTGTTGCCCAAAGGTGTACTGATAATACATATGATGTGTTGCCTAAAGGTGTACTGATCATGTATATGTGTTGCCCACAGCTGTACTGATAAAACATATGACGTGTTGCCTAAAGGTGTACTGATAATAAATATGACGTGTTGCCTAAAGATGTACTGATAATAGATATGATTTGTTGCCTAAAGGTCCACTAATAATAGATATGATGTGTTGCCCACAGGTCAACTGATAATAGATAAGATGTGTTGCCCACAGGTCCACTGATAATAGATATGATGTGTTGCTTAAAGGTCAACTGATAATAGATAAGATGTTTTTCCCACATGTCAACTTATAAAAGATATGATGTGTTGCCCTAAGGTCCACTGATAATAGATATGATGTGTTGCCCAAAGGTGTACTGATAATAGATATGATGTGTTGCCCAAAGGTGTACTGATAATACACATGATGTGATAGGATGTGTTGCCCACATGGGCTGTGATTATAGCAAATAGGATGTGCCCGGTGGTCAACACAATACATCCTATTCATCATAAACACAGACCTTTTGACAACACATCCTAGTTGTATACAATAGAATTTAGTAGCAAAAGCTTGATTGATTTACAAAGGATCTGCCAGTAATATGAAAGAGCGGTCAAGCTAAACACATTCTTGACTTTGTATCATGATAGAATAGAATAGAATAGAATAGAATAGAATAGAATAGAATAGAATAGAATAGAATAGAATAGAATAGAATAGAATAGAATAGAATAGAATAGAATAGAATAATACTTTAATGCCTTTTCAGGAATTTGTGTTACATCAGCAGAGCTACTGACACATTAGAGAGATACCAAACATATTTACATAAATTCTTTGATTTAGGTATCTTCACATTTGTTTAAGAGAGATATGGTACTTGGAATAAAGGATGTACGGGCTCTCTTAGTTTTCACAATTGGAACTTTGTAGCGGCGGCCTGAAGGGAGAAGGTTGTATTCCGAATTTAAGTAGTGAGTACGGTCAGATATGATTTTGACAGCTTGGTTCACGATTTGTCGCTCATATATTGATGATAAACATTCAAATCTGACTCCAGCGATTTTACTTGCAGTGTTAACAATTTTGTCTATTTTAGATTTGAGATGAACTGAGAGAGACCCGTACCAACAATGGAAGGAAAATGTTAAAATACTCTGAATAAATGCTAGATAAAAAGATGACATCACAGATGGGTTAACATTAAAAGATCTCAGTTTACGCATGAGATGAAGACGTTGTTGACACTTTTTGTATAGGGCTTCAGTGTTAGAGTTCCAGTTCAGCTTAGAGTCAATGAAGGTTCCCAGATACTTATACTCCGACACTGTCTCAACACATTTACCGTTGATTATTACTGGAAGCAGTTCTGTGGGTTTACTCCGAAAGTCAATTATTAGTTCCTTTGTTTTTGTGACATTTAAGAGTAAGTGGTTTTCTGCACACCAAGTCGTAAAATGATTAATGTCCTCTTTATACAGTTCTTCAGAATCAGTGTCGTTCAGTTTGCCGACAATTGCTGCATCATCTGCGAACTTTACAGTTGAACAGGCTGAATTCGAGCTTGCACAATCATTAGTGTAGAGGGTGAAAAGAACAGGAGATATTACACAGCCTTGTGGTGCACCAGTGTTGGTGGTCCGTTTACTCGATACAGCCCCGTTAACTTTCACGTACTGCTGTCTGCCCACAAGAAAGATGTGATATGTTATGGGTGTTCACTTATCTTGATATCTAGAAAGAAACTACTAAAGTGCTGTCCGAAATGCTAGGAAAATGCTTTTTTGAGTTATATTTAAAATTCAGAGGTATTATAGTTACTTAAATAACAAATATCACTTTAAGAAACATCTACCTAATGTAGACCGAGGGAATACATTTTGAGACATGCCCTATAATGCGTTCTTACTGATGAAAATACCAAAAACTTCGAAAAATAAGGGGTAGTGGGACGGTATTTGATACAAACATGAACTGCCTGTTTTACGTCATCAGCATGCACGGTATCGACAGGTGAAATTGACACCTGAGCTCACGCTTGGGTGAGGGGTCATCTCAATAGATGTTTTCTTCAAAATGCTGAATATGTGTACGTATAGTATACATATTGGTTATGTAAGGGATCATTTGTGTATGTGTGTTTGTTGTGAAATAACCATACGAATTCCTGTACTTCGGAAAGAATCCTATCTCTTGTGTTATCTAATCGACTTATTGTAGAAATGTGCAACGTTTTAATAAATGTTTTGCATGTCAACAGTGTATTTCATTGCAAAAATATGGATGTAATTCTGTCAGTTTAATCTAGTTGTGAACATTTTTCCAAAGATATAACGAAGTCACTGGTGTAGCTTCTTTAGAATATATATATTATTCTTCTCCTAAAGTTTGTAGACCGCCCGTAGAAGTACTCCCTTGTCAAAGTTGTCAAGGATGGTCTTACGTCCCGGTCTTGCTTTTGAGACGGTCCCTGTCTTGTCTGATTTGTCTAGAACATTGTAAACTTGTTGGTAAGACATACCAACAGCTCTACAAGTTTTGTATTCAACCATTTCTATACTAACGAAAGGTTTACCTCTGTCTTTTTCAAGCACAAAAAACTTATAAACCTTTGCAACAAACGACTGCAAATCGTTGGCCATAATGGACGCTGTGTGCATGCATGACGGGAAACATATTTATCAAGACTTAACATTTATATTAATATTGCTTCAATAAAGAAACGATAATTCAGTAAAGTAACACAAACATTCAACATTTATTTCTTTAAGAAAAACGTTAATTTATATTTTTACACCACCTGTATTATTAGCATAAATGTAAAGACTATTTCAGATTTCTGATGTTGAACTCTGAAAAAATCTTAAGTTGTTGTTTTGTTACCAAATTCTCCCCTGTAAGCTGCCCTTTAAATGCATGGGAATGTTAAATCAATTGAAATAAAAATTAGGTACACTATAGGTGAGTTGATATATTGACAACATAATACATTTATCACCTTTCTAAAGATATTAAGGGTAAAAAGCATTTTTCTAGCATTTCCGACAGTACTTTAAAATCTGGTGGTACCTTTTGACTTCAAGTGCATCTGCTGATGAACAGTATATCCACCTTTACATGTCAGTACCTTCTCACAGATACTGCATCTGAAACCTGAAAAAGTAAAGGAAGAAAATGTATCTGCTGACATGGAATACAGGTGTCTTCGGTTCTCATTTGCTGAATTTACTGTGTATTAAGGACACCAAAACATTAATGCAAATGTATTAACAATTACATGATTCATTTGATAACAACCCATTTAAACACCTGATACAATTAGGTAAAACAAATTTAATTGAGAACCAACGCATACCCACCCCCAGCCACCCCTGTGATTTGAACAGAATGGTGTCAGAACTTTTATACACCTGATTATCCAATGGAAGATTGAATTATTGACCACAGAAAAACAACAAAAAGTGGGCAATATGTTAATTTGTATAATCTGTATTGAGAGAAGCCAATATTTACTCTTCATGGTTCTGGTCTGAATTGTGTGCACTACGAAACACGACACGCATCAACTTTCTATGAAACTGTGGTAAGATATGAGTAGATAGTAACCTAAAAGTGAAAATGATATCTCTATAAAAGACATGATTATTGTAGGGATTAAGTTTTGACTTGCAAATGTTTGGACATCATTCAAGTGCAAAAGTCAATAGAAAAACTTCAAAGTGTTGAAAATTACCCTATTGATATATGAAAAGATCAAATTCTGCCAGTTTTAAAAAAATCTACATTTTCTATAAAGTTTTCCACGATCAGAACCACAATACTTGTCTGGAACTGCTTGTTAAGAGAGTAAGTACAGTTTTTCTTGAATTTTTTCATATTTGTCATCAACGACAGACTATCTGTACATAATGTTATTCCAAAGTTAAGGGAAGGTCACCAAAATCAACTGGGCTGTGCGCCTTCCGTCGCTAAAGCTTGATGTCGTATATGAAGAAAATCCAGTGAACGGTTCTTGAGGTATCTCGCTGACAAGGGTAAAACGTTAAAGTCCCCTCGTGACCTTGAAATGAAGGTCAAGGTCACCAATCCTGACTGGGACCTTTCTTTCACTGTGATGAACCTAGGTACTAAATATGATAAGAATCCAGTTAATGGTTCTTAAGATATTCCAATTCGTACGTACGGACGGACGGAACCATAATACTATATCCCCCAATTCGCGCTAAATGAGCGGCGGGGGATAAAAAATGTTGATCTTTTCATGGACAATTATAAAATAGGAAATATCAATGTTAAAAATGTAACTAAATTTACACAATAATGCAGTGAAAATAGGTATCATGATACATATTGAATCATGTCATGAGTATCGTGATACGTATCGATTCATGAAACTTATGTATCGTGACATCCCTATTTTAGGTAGAAATAAATTTAACAAAGTTGTAAAACTAGTATTCCCAATTTAAACCTACTAACGTGAAGGTATTATTCTCTGGATCACATTACCTACCCCTTCCTCCCTTGGAATGCCTCAGAGACTCCCCCTCTGATTCTGCAATTTGAAGATCATATTTCTCCTCTGCCAAGCTCAAGAAATTATATTTTTTCTTCTGAACAGATAAAGTATTTAAAATACTACTACTAGATTAGGTTATCCTCCTAGCAGCATACATAAATTATGAATTTACAATGTTTCATATTCAGAAACTTTTGAGAAATAAAATTAACTTACCAGGCATAAACTGGACTGGATATGATTTCCACATCTAACAGGACTATCTTTGTACCCAGATTAAGGTCATTAGTATTATTAGCATGAAAATGGTGCAAAATAACATTTCATCACTTTACACTGGTATTTTTACTCTGATATAAACTGCACATAAACACCCAGAGGGACAGGGTTCAAAGCATGAGTCACAAAGTTATATTTGAAGGTTAGAAACTCTTGATATAAATAATGTATAACTGAAACAAATTATGGTAAAGAGAGCAGGGAGTTCCTTCCGTTCCCCACACCCTAAACCTAACTCTAAACTAACCCTAAACCTAACCCTAACTTAAATTTTGGACTTTTAGTCATGTTGTGAGTTCTTTAGTAATTGTTGTTTTGTTAAAATAATTTTAGTATATTTATAAATATTATTTGGGATGGGGGAACGGGAGGAACTCTTACCGCGGCGGCATGATACCAAAACATATTCTGTCATCAGACAAGCATCGCCTTTGGTATAATTGTACATGCAGCTGTTTTCAACAAAATACCCCAATTACGATACAAACCATGCATTTTCCATAGCTTTGTGCTGCCAAGTCACCTTGTGTAGTGCGCGAAAACTGTAGCAAACGGGATCGGAATTGACACAAAACGTGAGCGGGCCTTTGTGTGAAACATGAATTCAATTTATTTACAGATCATTACAGTGTATTTTGATTGAAGTATCAAATGTTTTAAGTATTTAAACGTGTTTTTGGTGGCATATTAGTATTGTCTGTCAGCTCCCACAATATCTACATACATTTTTGAATTATTAGCTAAGTGCTCATTTCGACGTTGCGCTTTTTAACTTTCACCTTTTTGACGCACAGAGCATGCCGGAGTATCGCCGAAAGGTAGCGAGAGCAAAACAGTAATGTTATGGCGAACACTTATATAACAGTGTATGAAATAAGGCCCGTCCGACCGCCCGAGACGGGCTAGATTTCTGCCGTACGGTCAGATGTTACAGCTTGCCAGCCCGATGGACGGGTGAACAAAATATTCAAATAAAGTGTCCACTGGCACGTCTATTTAGTATTTAAGATGGACTGGTTAAATCTCTTCTGGGCTGGTATTTTTTTGAAGTTACCAGCCCAGATGTCTGGCTGGTTTTTTGGCTTATTTCATACACTGTTATTGATATGTATATTTGAAAAAACAGTACAAAACCTACCGGGGTTTTCCGAAAGCAAACCCAGGGCTTCTATACCGAAAATAGGGTTTTTACAAGTGAACTTTGACACCAGATAGAAGCCCGGGCTTATATTCGGAAACATGGGCTTTTATTCGGATTTTTTTTAAAGTGACAATCATATTAGTATATATCTTGAAAACTTTGAAATGTTTAACAATTCGTCATGAGAACTATGGGGTTCAAACGAATCAGTCCATCGCAGAAAGGATCATCGCAGTCGACACCGCTTGCGCCATTATTTATGGGGTTTCTAACAAGTCAATCAAACAGCTCAATGTCACCAAAAGGATCTTCGTCATCAACGTCGCTTGCGTCATCATCGTCTATATCCATGTCACCCTCCTCCAACCCTACCTTATATCCGAGGCTCCCTCGCAGTCGACTCTTCAGATCCGTTATAGCCACCTTTTCTCCATTCAGAGCAATACCACGAAGTTGGAATGATCTTGCCACGGTTGACCTTTCGCATAAGATAACCGCCTTGGACACCATTTGCAATAATTGCCCTATAAGATGGCCGCCTTCTGTATCCCTTAGCAGTGAACTCTGTTTCTCCATTCTCGAACCAATCGTTCCATTGTTCACGCATTTTGGTCTTGAAGATGCCGTTTACTCCACCACTGAGGTCAAGGGGTTGTAGAAAAGGTGTCATCTTCGGAGGAATGATCTTCGTCAGTATGTTCCACTGCTCCAGATGGTGTATCGATCGCTTTCGGCATACTATGGCTTCTATGGCTGTCCATGAATAGAACTGATGGCTCAAAACTGATGAAAGGTCCACGACATCTCAATACTTTGTCAATCCATTGAAGCATCAGGGCTTCGTGCATGCTGCCACCAGACGAAACGGCCAGATGAATGTTTGAAGGTACATCACATGTTGGCAGCTTCTTAAGTCCTTTCAGAATCACCATTGATTTGAGAAAACTGCCACTGGTAGTTATACAAAGTACGGTTGTAAACCGATGCTTGTCATTGCCAGTATGGGCAGCATCGACGTTTTTGTTGCCTATGAAATCCATCGTTGTTCCTGTCGTCATATCTATATAGCATGGCGTTTCATCCATGTTGAGGATATGAGCAGCATCGTAACCCAACGTAAGCTGTTCTACGAAGGTGATCCTGTATGATTGTCGTGACAACAACATAATCTCGGTTGTCTAGCTGACCCTGATGTGTGACACGTCTGCTTTTAATGTTGTGGCGTTGACAGAAATTGTAGATCCACTTGTCACTATAATAAAACTAATCGAACTGGTGCCAAGTTCAAGTTCACATTCAAGTCGGAGAGCTTGTTCCCGAATTCTCTTATAGTTTACGACCATTCTCTCCTTTCTCTGTTCCTTGAACCACGCATACAGACATTGTTCCAGTTCACGGAGTGCTGGTTTACGCCCTGCGTCCAGAAATCTCTTTGGTGACTGTGCCAACTCCACAAATTTCGACTCGTTTTTAGACCATTCTCTAAGCTGTTTCCTATCAATTCCCAGACTCCTTGATGCAGAGGTCAGATTACCCCCATACTCAAGCTTTACCTTCTTCACAACATCAAGTTTTTCTTTGATAGTGTAGGACCTCCACTTGAACATACTGACTAAAGAGATGAGACAACAGGCAAAATACGAGACAGTTTTTCAACGTCACTAGTAACGCCAGTGAATATGTATAACGCTTTTATTTCAAAACCACCTTTGGGGTAAATCTGAACGTTTAAAGTCCTTATTTATCACCTGTATGGTCAGATCGCCACCTCTCTTGAGAATGTAATTACACACTTGGCTCTGTGCTTTAGGTACATGTCCAACTATGAGATGACCACGTTTTACGGCTACAGCGTAACGATCTGCATGATTTAGATCATCACGTTCAGTATTCAAAATTTCATCCTCTTCAGGTGTCCAAAATGTTCTATAAACCTGAAAACCACGGATAACACTTTCAACAGCATAAACAGATATGTTCGTCATGTGAAATATAGGAAGAAATACCATAGACCGTGTCGTAAACTTGAGATGAGTTACCTCTTCTGACAAGCATGGTTCGCAGTAAACTAAGTATAATCTGGATGTTCACGATGTATGTATCACAAGGGAGGACACTACGCTGGATGTAGCACATCAGGATGCATCGAAGTCGCAAGGTCTGGGCAACAGTGCAGGAAATGTAGTGAACGGAAAGATCTTTCTTCACAACAACATGCAATGTGTTATCCTGTGCGATAATACTCCTTCCTTGTTTACATCTTGTGGCGAACACAGGCTGGGTTATGGTACAGGAATTTCAGGATAGTCAGTCCCTCTGATTAAGACATAGGCTGTGTTATGTCCGTCTAACGGTACAGGAAGTTCAGGATAGTCAGTCCCTCTGATTAAAACATAGGCTGTGTTATGTCCGTCTAACGGTACAGGAAGTTCAGGATAGTCAGCCCCTCTGATTAAAACATAGGCTGGGTTATGTCCGTCTAACGGTACAGGAAGTTCAGGATAGTCAGCCCCTCTGATTAAAACATAGGCTGTGTTATGTCCGTCTAACGGTACAGGAAGTTCAGGATAGTCAGCCCCTCTGATTAAAACACAAGCTGGGTTATGTCCGTCTAACGGTACAGGAAGTTCAGGATAGTCAGCCCCTCTGATTAAAACATAGGCTGGGTTATGTCCGTCTAACGGTACAGGAAGTTCAGGATAGTCAGCCCCTCCGATTAAAACATAGGCTGGGTTATGTCCGTCTAACGGTACAGGAAGTTCAGGATAGTCAGCCCCTCTGATTAAGACATAGGCTGTGTTATGTCCGTCTTACGGTACAGGAAGTTCAGGATAGTCAGCCCCTCTGATTTACGGTACAGGAAGTTCAGGATAGTCAGCCCCTCTGATTAAAACACAGGCTGGGTTATGTCCGTCTAACGGTACAGGAAGTTCAGGATAGTCAGCCCCTCTGATTAAAACACAGGCTGGGTTATGTCCGTCTAACGGTACAGGAAGTTCAGGATAGTCAGCCCCTCTGATTTACGGTACAGGAAGTTCAGGATAGTCAGCCCCTCCGATTAAAACACAGGCACAGAGTTTGTTACTTGGACAATTGCTGGGTCTGGATGGGTGTGTCGCTGTGACTGTTGCTGGGACGGTCACTGATACTGCCTACCCTTCCACTATGCTGTTTGGGGGTAAAAGGCTATGTAAATATGACAGTTGAGAACTACGGGTTGCCATGGTACTGCGTGAGGCTCACCACGCCTGGTTTGCTGTGGTCAGACTGGACGAAAGTTTCAACTTTATCGTATGAAAAGTTTCCAAGTTTCAGCTTAATGTTTCGCCACGATTTGTCATCCGACGTGTGGGTAGACGTTTTGTCTTCCATGACGATCCATTTAGTTTAGACGGGTAGACGTTTTGTCTTCCATGATGATGTGTTCAGTTTAGACGGGGTAGACGTTTTGTCCTCCATGATGATGTGTTCAGTTTAGACGGGGTAGACGTTTAGTCTTCCATGACCATGCGTTCAGTTTAGACGGGGTAGACGTTTTGTCCTCCATGATGATGTGTTCAGTTTAGACGGGGTAGACGTTTTGTCTTCCATGACGATGCGTTCAGTTTAGACGGGGTAGACGATTTGTCTTCCATGACGATGCGTTGTTTAGACGGGGTAGACGTTTTGTCTTCGATGACGATATGTTCAGTTTAGACGGGGTAGACGTTTAGTCTTCCATGACGATATGTTCAGTTTAGACGGGGTAGACGTTTTGTTTTCCATGACGATGCGTTCAGTTTAGACAGGGTAGACGATTTGTCTTCCATGACGATGCGTTGTTTAGACGGGGTAGACGTTTTGTCTTCGATGACGATATGTTCAGTTTAGACGGGGTAGACGTTTAGTCCTCCATGACGATGTGTTCAGTTTAGACGGGGTAGACGCTTTGTCTTCCATGATGATGTGTTCAGTTTAGACGGGGTAGATGTTTTATCCTCCATGATGATGTGTTCAGTTTAGACGGGGTAGACGTTTTGTCCTCCATGATGATGTGTTCAGTTTAGACGGGGTAGACGTTTTGTCTCCCATGATGATGTCTTAAGCTTAGACGGGGTAGACGTTTTGTCTTCCATGACGATATGTTCAGTTTAGACGGGGTAAAAGTTTTGTCTTCCATGATGATGTGTTCAGTTTAGACGGGGTAGACGTTTTGTCCTCCATGATGATGTGTTCAGTTTAGACGGGGTAGACGTTTTGTCTTCCATGATGATGTGTTCAGTTTAGACGGGGTAGACGTTTTGTCCTCCATGATGATGTGTTCAGTTTAGACGGGGTAGACATTTAGTCTTCCATGACCATGCGTTCAGTTTAGACGGGGTAGACGTTTTATCCTCCATGATGATGAGTTCAGTTTAGACGGGGTAGACGCTTTGTTTTCCATGACGATGTGTTCAGTTTAGACAGGGTAGACGATTTGTCTTCCATGACGATGCCTTGTTTAGACGGGGTAGACGTTTAGTCTTCCATGACGGTGTGTTCAGTTCAGACGGGGTAGACGCTTTGTCTTCCATGATGATGTGTTCAGTTTAGACGGGGTAGACGTTTTGTCCTCCATGATGATGTGTTCAGTTTAGACGGGGTAGACGTTTTGTCCTCCATGATGATGTGTTCAGTTTAGACGGGGTAGACGTTTTGTCCTCCATGATGATGTGTTCAGTTTAGACGGGGTAGACGTTTTGTCTTCCATGACGATGTGTTCAGTTTAGACGGGGTAGACGTTTTGTCCTCCATGATGATGTGTTCAGTTTTGACGGGGTAGACGTTTTGTCTTCCATGATGATGTGTTCAGTTTAGACGGGGTAGACGTTTTGTCCTCCATGATGATGTGTTCAGTTTAGACGGGGTAGACGTTTTGTCCTCCATGATGATGTGTTCAGCTTAGACGGGGTAGACGTTTTGTTTTCCATGACGATGTGTTCAGTTTAGACGGGGTAGACGTTTTATCTCCCATGATGATGTGTTCAGTTTAGACGGGGTAGACGTTTTGTTCTCCATGATGATTGTGTTCAGTTTAGACGGGGTAGACGTTTTGTCTCCCATGATGATATGTTCAGTTTAAACGGGGTAGACGTTTTGTTCTCCATGATGATTGTGTTCAGTTTAGACGGGGTAGACGTTTTGTCCTCCATGATGATGTGTTCAGTTTAGACGGGGTAGACGATTTCTCTTCCAAGACGATGCGTTGTTTAGACGGGGTAGACGTTTAGTCTTCCATGACGATGTGTTCAGTTAGACGGGATAGACACTTTGTCTTCCATGATGATGTGTTCAGTTTAGACGGGGTAGACGTTTTATTCTCCATGATGATGTGTTCAGTTTAGACGGGGTAGACGTTTTGTCCTCCGTGATGATGTGTTCAGTTTAGACGGGGTAGACGTTTTGTCTCCCATGATGATGTGTTCAGTTTTGACGGGGTAGACGTTTTGTCTTCCATTACGATATGTTCAGTTTAGACGGGGTAGACGTTTTATCCTCCATGATGATGTGTTCAGTTTAGACGGGGTAGACGTTTTGTCCTCCATGATGATGTGTTCAGTTTTGACGGGGTAAACGTTTTGTCCTCCATGATGATGTGTACAGTTTAGACGGGGTAGACGTTTTGTCTTCCATGATGATGCGTTCAGTTTGGACGGCGTGTGGGTGACTGTATCCTGTGCTCACCTCCACCAGCCTAACACTCATGAGTGTCCCCTGGGCCAGCCCCTTCCTCCCCCACACACAGCCACGGAGACGTGCAGTTGTTGCCACACTTCACTACCGGTTGTAATGTTCTCCCAATATCCCAGCATAGGGGTATAGATTTTGTTATTTTTTGGTTGGATTTGCCAAAATGTTAAAAGTTGGGTTCTTCTGTTAGATGGTTTGCAGGATGTTTGTTGCATGCATAAGTTTTGCATGCATGAAAATATGCTGAAGGTTGTTTATCATGGTGCTGTACAAAAGTTTGGTGCACATGAACTGCTCTGTGTAAACAATGTCAAGTCTTACTTGCTTCAGTACTTCCCTGAGTCATGAAAAGGTCTTGAAACGTTCTTGAAATGTTCTTGAAACGGTTTTGAAATGTTCTTGAAGAGTTCTTGAAAAGTTAGAGCAATGATATTGAATCATTCCTAACAAATGTTCATGAATTGTTCCTGAGACGTTTTGAAATGTTCTTGAAACGTATTCGAACAATAATACTTGAAACGATCTTGAAATGTCTTACCGTAAAAGCTTTTCAACTTCTGCAAACAGACAAACTGAGAAGTATCAATTTCAATGTTAAGCTATTGTGTGCTAATCAAATTCTGTACGAGTAACTTGTTTTGTTACATTTCAGGGGAAAGGTCAAACGCACGTTTAAAACAAAGATGCACCTCACAGTGAGATCAGGTATGTTGCTATCCCAGGAAGTGACCAAACCTAAGATTCTGTGGCAAATATTCCTCAATAAAGGTATCTTGTATCTTGTGTAAGAATCAAGGAAAATACCATATATTTTCAAGACCCAAAAGTTCCTTAATGGTCTAGCTTAATCAAAAGCAAAATGTTGTTCATTCATGCCCGTTTAACGCCATAGAAAGCCAGATTCCAACAATATTATGTCGGTCCATATAAAACCGTTTGGACCAAATGGTCCGGTGATTATCATGATGGGACTAGGCATGCGTACCTGTGAAGCAATGACAACTTAGTGATCGATGCTGACCCCATCAGTTGACCCCCTCCTCACCGTCCATGTGTTTCCGCAGAGCGAGGCGAGACGGTGCGAGCAGGCACGTGGTGCAGCAGACGAGACTTCCTCTTCTCCTGGTCCGCGCTATCTCCTATTGGATTCTTTCACAACCGACAGTGGCAGCCCGCGCTGTGTACGTACCCCACAGACGACACTGCCCTCAAACACTGCCTCTCAAACAGACGACTGCTAATGTTTGGAGACTCAACAGTCAGGCAGATGTTCTCGTACATTCACGCGAGACTGAACATGACGTTCATGACCATGAACTGGGTAGGTAAAAAATGGCACCGGTACACGGGGGCAGAAAGAGAAGACAGTAACTTCCAGATGTCGTGGAGTCCTCATGGACTACCGTTGTATTTCTTTGAATCTGGGCGTGGCGTTTCGAGACCTGTCCATGTCGCTCTTGATGAAGTACCAGCTGGGTCACGTGACATCGTCCTCATCCATCTGTATGCCCATTTCCACTACCATCACCCCGGTGTAGTCCGAAACAACCTCCGCCTTATTGTGCGGTCAGTAACACACTTGCTTCAGCGGGCCCCGGATGTAGTGGTAGCCATCAAAGGACCACATTCGTTTGGTCTCAAGAACCGGTTCATAGGCGGATACTGGGGTCCGACATATGCGGATATCATAAAGGATGAGTTCAGCGGTCTGTACGACAAGGTGGCGTACCTCAACTACTGGGATATGAGCATCGCTCTACACTTGAATGATGTACACCCAGATGCATATGGGGTGGAGAAAATGACTCAAATGTTTCTAGGATATGCTTCCACTGAGTCATTTCAGCTACGACAATAAAGACACAATATGAAATTCTTCCTTAGATTCATGGATGCATCAAGTAATCTATTTCAAGAGTGATTGAAATCTACAGTGATGTTACCTTTAAATAATAATGTAAATATGTTCTTGTCTGTGTTTGTTTGTTTACCAGGAAATACCTATCTGATTTTACAGAGAAGTAACTCTTACACAAAGTAACAATCAAAGAGAAGTGACCATTACAAGAAATGACCATTGCACGACATAACCCTTCACAGGAAGTGACTCTTACATTAAAGTAATCTTTACACGAAGTACCAATCAAAGAGAAGTGACCATTACAAGAAGTGACCATCACACAAAGTAACCTTTACAAGAATTGACCATTCCATGGCGTAACTCTTACAAGAAATAGCCCTTAGAAGAAGTGACCTTTACAAGAAGTGACCATTACACGAAGTGACCATCAACCGATGTAACCCTTACAAGAGAGGCGACCATTACAAGAAGTAACCTTTACACGAAGTGACCATCAATCTAGGTAACCCTTACAGAGAAGTAATCCTTACAGAGAGGTGACCATTGCAAGAAGTAACCTATACAAGAATTGACCACCCCACGACGTAACCCTCACAGAGTAGAAACCCTTACAGAGGGGTGACCATTACAACAAGTAACCTATACAAGAATTGACCACCCCACGACGTAACCCTCACAGAGTAGTAACCCTTACAGAGAGGTGACCATTACAAGAAGTAACCCTTGTTAAAATTATAAGAGTTAATACTAGTTCTACACAAGGGTACATGACAAATCCTGTTTCTGGGAAAAAGCCCACACCCAATATGTGTGTTCTCCTCTTGTTATGAAACAAGCGTCAGATACGTGTCTCAATGACGCTGTCACACAGCGCACCTTGTAGAGGAGGAATTAATTAAAACAACAATACAATCATAAACAAGAACCTTTACCTGCATATAAATGAGCAAACCTTGATGTGGGAGACAAGCCAACCAAAGGGACACTCGGTACCAGATGGAAACATGTAAGACACTGGCAGTGATGTAAGGTTTATATTGCATGAACAGTGAGATAATGTCTATAATGACTGACTCTACTGTGTGCAGTGATATATTGTCTATAATGACTGACTCTACTCTATGAAGAGTGAGATATTGTCTGTAATGACTGGCTCTACTGCATGAACAGTGAGATAATGTCTGTAATGACTGGCTCCACTGTATGAACAGTAAGATACTGTCTATAATGACTGGCTCTACTGTATGAACAGTAAGATACTGTCTATAAGGACTGACTCTACTGTATGAACAGTGATATAATGTCTATAATGACTGGTTGTACTGCATGAACAGTGAGATAATGTCTATAATGACTGACTCTACTGTGTGCAGTGATATATTGTCTATAATGACTGACTCTACTGTATGAAGAGTGAGATATTGTCTATAATGACTGGCTCTACTGCATGAACAGTGAGATAATGTCTATAATGACTGTCTCTACTGTATGAACAGTGAGATAATGTCTATAATGACTGGCTCTACTGCATGAACAGTGAGATATTGTCTATAATGACTGACTCTACTGTATGAACAGTGATATAATGTCTATAATGACTGACTCTACTGCATGAACAGTGAGATGATGTCTATATTGACTGGCTCTACTGTATGAACAGTGAGATAATGTCTATAATGACTGGCTCTACTGTATGAACAGTGATATAATGTTTATAATGACTGACTCTACTGTATGAACAGGGAGATATTGTTTGTAATGACTGGCTCTACTCTATCAACAGTGATATAATGTCTATAATGACTGGCTGTACTGCATGAACAGTGAGATAATGTCTATAATGACTGGCTCTACTGTATGAACAGTGAGATAATGTCTATAATGACTGTCTCTACTGTATGAACAGTGAGATAATGTCTATAATGACTGACTCTACTGTATGAACAGGGAGATATTGTTTGTAATGACTGGCTCTACCCTATGAACAGTGATATAATGTTTATAATGACTGGCTGTACTGCATGAACAGTGAGATAATGTCTATAATGACTGACTCTACTGCATGAACAGTGAGATGATGTCTATAATGACTGGCTCTACTGTATGAACAGTGGGATAATGTCTATAATGACTGGCTCTACTGTATGAACAGTGAGATATTGTCTGTACTGACTGTCTCTACTGTATGAACAGTGAGATATTGTCTGTACTGACTGTCTCTACTGTATGAACAGGGAGATATTGTCTATAATGGCTGGCTCTACTGTATGAACAGTGAGATCATGTCTATAATGACTGACTCTGCTGTATGAACAGGGAGATATTGTCTGTAATGACTGACTCTACTGTATGAACAGGGAGATATTGTCTGTAAAGACTGGCTCTACTGTATGAACAGTGAGATGTTGTCTGCAGTGACTGGCTCTACTGTATGAACAGTGAGATAATTTCTATAACGACTGACTCTACCTCATAAACAGTGAGATACTGTCTGTAATTGTGTATTAATGAAGAGAGAGTTTCCTGTTATCAGCCGCCGACATACACTGGTACTGAGCAGTCACAACACAAAACCAACTTGAGTAATAGTAGTTTAATAAGCATCAATAGAAATGTCCCAAGAAATACTATTGTCAGAAACTAAGATTAACATTTCATCTAATCACTTACTCACATGCACCCATATTGCAACAGATCCACGGCAGATAGGTACGCACTCAGATACTAAGAATTATATTTGATCTAATCACTTACTCACATGCACCTATACTGCAACAGATCAAGGGCAGATAGGTACGCACTCAGATACTAAGAATTATATTTGATCTAATCACTTACTCACATGCACCTATACTGCAACAGATCAACGGCAGATAGGTACGCACTCAGATACTAAGAATTATATTTGATCTAATCACTTACTCACATGCACCTATACTGCAACAGATCAAAGGCAGATAGGTACACACTCAGATACTAAGAATTATATTTCATCTAATCACTTACTCACATGCACCTATACTGCAACAGATCAAGGGCAGATAGGTACGCACTCAGATACTGAGAATTATATTTGATCTAATCACTTACTCACATGCACCCATATTGCAACAGATCAACGGCAGATAGGTACACACTCAGATACTAAGAATTATGTTTGATCTAATCACTTACTCACATGCACCCATACTGCAACAGATCAACGGCAGATAGGTACACACTCAGATACTAAGAATTATATTTCATCTAATCACTTACTCACATGCACCTATACTGCAACAAATCAACGGCAGATAGGTACGCACTCAGATACTAAGAATTATATTTGATCTAATCACTTACTCACATGCACCCATATTGCAACAGATCAACGGCAGATAGGTACACACTCAGATACTAAGAATTATATTTGATCTAATCACTTACTCACATGCACCCATACTGCAACAGATCAACGGCAGATAGGTACGCACTCAGATACTAAGAATTATATTTGATCTAATCACTTACTCACATGCACTCATATTGCAACAGATCAACGGCAGATAGGTGCACACTCAGATGCTAAGAATTATATTTGATCTAATCACTTACTCACATGCACCCATATTGCAACAGATCAAGGGCAGATAGGTACACACTCAGATACTAAGAATTATATTTCATCTAATCACTTACTCACATGCACCTATATTGCAACAGATCAACGGCAGATAGGTACACACTCAGGTACTAAGAATTATATTTGATCTAATCACTTACTCACATGCACCCATACTGCAACAGATCAACGGCAGATAGGTACACACTCAGATACTCAGTATTATATTTGATCTAAACACTTACTCACATGCACCCATATTGCAACAGATCAACGGCAGATAGGTACACACTCAGATACTGAGAATTATATTTGATCTAAACACTTACTCACATGCACCCATATTGCAACAGATCAAGGGCAGATAGGTACACACTCAGATACTAAGAATTATATTTCATCTAATCACTTACTCACATGCACCTATATTGCAACAGATCAACGGCAGATAGGTACACACTCAGATACTAAGAATTATATTTGATCTAATCACTTACTCACATGCACCCATATTGCAACAGATCAACGGCAGATAGGTACACACTCAGATACTAAGTATTATATTTGATCTAAACACTTACTCACATGCACCCATATTGCAACAGATCAACGGCAGATAGGTACACACTCAGATACTAAGAATTATATTTCATCTAATCACTTACTCACATGCACCTATATTGCAACAGATCAAGGGCAGATAGGTACACACTCAGATACTAAGAATTATATTTCATCTAATCACTTACTCACATGCACCCATACTGCAACAGATCAACGGCAGATAGGTACACACTCAGATACTAAGAATTATATTTGATCTAAACACTTACTCACATGCACCCATATTGCAACAGATCAAGGGCAGATAGGTACACACTCAGATACTAAGTATTATATTTGATCTAATCACTTACTCACATGCACTCATATTGCAACAGATCAACGGCAGATAGGTACACACTCAGATACTAAGAATTATATTTGATCTAATCACTTACTCACATGCACTCATATTGCAACAGATCAACGGCAGATAGGTACACACTCAGATACTGAGAATTCTATTTCATCTCATCACTATAAATCACATTTGGCTACGCTCCAGTCATATGTAACCGTATTGTAACAGACAAGGAGGAGATAGTTACACACTCAGATACTCACTAAGAATTGGTATTTTTCCAACGTCTATGACTAGAGTAGATTGCATACGCCCCGTACACATACCGGGTTTGTTCCCAACTATTTCCAACATCTATGAAATGCAGTGGAATAGCGACATCATCGGGGTGCTGCAGCATGAGCGGCAGAACACTCCACGGCGTCACCGCTGGTATCGTGGGGGTCCTAACCGATGTCAACAACTACCCCATGGCACAAATACGCATGTGTACAACTTTCTGGTGACTCTCCAGAGTTACTGTTCATTGGTCCAGCTTATTGATCATGCCTAGTTGTAAACACTTCCTATCGTGTCATAGTCTTTTCCTGCTTCTATCGTGTCATAGTCTTGTACTGCTTCCATCGTGCCATAGTCCTGTACTGCTTCTATCGTGTCATAGTCTTGTATTGCTTCTATCGTGTCATAGTCTTGTACTGCTTCTATCGTGTCATAGTCTTGTATTGCTACTATCGTGTCATAGTGTATTATTGCTTCTATCGTGTCGATGTCTTGTATTGCTTCTATGGTGTCGATGTCTTGTATTACCTCTATCGAGTCATAGTCTTGTACTGCTTCTATCGTGTCACAGTCTTGTATTGCTACTATCGTGTCATAGTCTTGTACTGCTTCCATCGTGTCGATGTCTTGTATTGCCTCTATCGCGTCATAGTCTTTTCCTGCTTGTATCGTGTCATAGTCTTGTATAATTTGCTACTATCGTGTCATAGTGTATTATTGCTTCTATGGTGTCGATGTCTTGTATTGTCTCTATCGTGTCGATGTCTTGTATTACCTCTAACGTGTCATAGTCTTGTACTGCTTGTATCGTGTCACAGTCTTGTATTGCTACTATCGTGTCTGTCGTTTTTTTTTAAGTCAAATTTGAAAGGCAATATTTATTTTGGTAGTGATTCAAAACGATATATGTTACAGATCGGCGGACTGACAGGGAATCTTGAATTAAATGTCTGAAATATATAGGTTCTATGTACTCATTATCTGAAACATTTTGATTATGCTCAGTGTCTGAAATATGTATAGTCTATATACTCAATTTCTGAAAGTTATATATTCCGTATACTCAATGTCTGAAATATGTATATTCCGTATATTCTGTGTCTGTTACAGTGGCGCTCTCCTTCCCAATCTGAAAAGTAGAAAACGGCCAGGATGACAAAGGGACAATTACGATGACAAACACCTGTAACTGGTTAACTCTGATGTGTAGGGACTGAGTGAGTGAGTATATTTTACTTCAATGCGTCGGTTCACTTGTGATTCGAGAGAGGTCACGGAGGCGACAGAGCACTGGTACTGAATAAGGAAACTACCTTCAAATAGAAAAAGACATCCCGTCCAGCCATTGTTTAACACTTGGGTAGATGTGGCTCATCCACTTAATGTTAGACTTGGTTTGTTCTACGGCTTGGTGGAAAGCACGTTCACCAATTCCTAGATTGGGAGTTGATCTCATGAAGTCCTCAATCTGCATCAACAGAACATGGATGGCAAGATAAAAAAGGATAAAACATTAACAGATTGCCATGCAAGGTGGGAGTTGTGACGGACTAGTGGAATATAAACATCAACATATATCTGTGTGTGGTGGGAGTTATATATCTAGTTGTGATGGACTAGAGGAATATAAACATCAATATATATCTGTGTGTGGTGGTAGTTGTACTTGACGAGAGGAATATAAACATCAACATATATTTGTGTGTGGTGGAAGTTGTGACGGACTAGTGGAATGTAAACGTCAACATATATCTTCGTGTGGTGGGAGTTGTGATGACTAGAGAGGAATATAAACATCAACATATATCTGTGTGTGGTGGGAGTTGTGACGGACTAGTGGAATGTAAACGTCAACATATATCTTTGTGTGGTGGAGTTGTGATGGACTAGAGGAATATAAACATCAACATATATCTGTGTGTGGTGGAAGTTGTGACGGACTAGTGGAATGTAAACATCAACATATATATATCTATGTGTGGTGGAGTTGTGACGGACTAGAGGAATATAAACATCAACATATATCTTTGTGTGGTGGGAGTTGTGATGGACTAGAGGAATATAAAACACATCAACATATATCTTTGTGTGGTGGGAGTTGTACTTGACGAGAGGAATATAAACATCAACATATATTTGTGTGTGGTGGGAGTTGTGACGGACTAGTGGAATATAAACATCAACATATATCTGTGTGTGGTGGGAGTTGTGATGGACTAGAGGAATATAAACATCAATATATATCTGTGTGTGGTGGTAGTTGTACTTGACGAGAGGAATATAAACATCAACATATATTTGTGTGTGGTGGAAGTTGTGACGGACTAGTGGAATGTAAACGTCAACATATATCTTCTCGTGTGGTGGGAGTTGTGATGGACTAGAGGAATATAAACATCAACATATATCTGTGTGTGGTGGGAGCTGTGACGGACTAGTGGAATGTAAACGTCAACATATATCTTTGTGTGGTGGAGTTGTGATGGACTAGAGGAATATAAACATCAACATATATCTGTGTGTGGTGGAAGTTGTGACGGACTAGTGGAATGTAAACATCAACATATATCTATGTGTGGTGGGAGTTGTGACGGACTAGAGGAATATAAACATCAACATATATCTTTGTGTGGTGGGAGTTGTGATGGACTAGAGGAATATAAACATCAACATATATCTTTGTGTGGTGGGAGTTGTACTTTGACGAGAGGAATATAAACATCAACATATATTATTGTGTGTGGTGGAAGTTGTGACGGACTAGTGGAATGTAAACGTCAACATATATCTTTGTGTGGTGGGAGTTGTAATTTGACGAGAGGAATATAAACATCAACATATATCTTGTGTGGTGGTGGAGTGTGTGGTGGGAGTTGATGGACTAGAGGAAGATAAACATCAACATATATCTTTGTGTGGTGGGAGTTGTGATGGACTAGAGAAATATAAACATCAACATATATCTGTGTGTGGTGGGAGTTGTGACGGACTAGGAGAAATATAAACATCAACATATATCTGTGTGTGGTGGGAGTTGTACTTGACGAGAGGAATATAAACATCAACATATATCTGTGTGTGGTGGGAGTTGTGATTGACTAGAGGAATATAAACATCAACATATATCTGTGTGTGGTGGAGTTGTGATGGACTAGATGAATATAAACATCAACATATATCTGTGTGTGGTGGGAGTTGTGATGGACTAGAGGAATATAAACATCAATATACATCTGAGTATGATGGGAGTTGTGGGAGTTGTGATGGACTAGAGGAATATAAACATCAACATATATCTGTGTGTGGTGGAGTTGTCAACATATATCTGTGTTGGTGGATGATTTGACTAGATGAATATAAACATCAACATATATCTGTGTGTGGTGGGAGTTGTGGGATGGACTAGATGAATATAAACATCAATATATATCTGTGTATGGTGGGAGTTGTAATTTGACGAGAGGTGAACATAAACATCAACATATATCTGTACAAACATCAACATATATCTGTGTATGTGTACTGGGAGTTAAAACATCAATATACATCTTGTGAAGGACTAGAGGAATATAAACATCAATATACATCTGTGTATGGTGGGAGTTGTGATGGACTAGAGGAATATAAACATCAACATATATCTGTGTATGATGGGAGTTGTACTTGACGAGAGGAATATAAACATCAACATATATCTGTGCATGATGGGAGTTGTACTTTGACGAGAAGAATATATATATCAGCATCGATCTGTTTGAGGTGGTAGTTTTGGACTTATCATGTGGTGTGTATACTGTGTTATATGCTCCAAGGGTGTTCCAGGTTAGAATGTGTCACTATGGTTTGCCGCAGTCTCCATGTGGCAGTCACATATATTTGTATTACTGTCAAATAAATCAAACACTATACAACACTGTAATTAGTATTAGTATTAATAGTAGTATTAGTATTTGTGTGTGAGTATTGTGGCAGATGTTTTTATCGTAAATGTATTATTTTAATCTTATCATTCTCTCCTTTTACCTATGTTATTATTAGGCACTTTAAGGGTTCAGCTTTAGAGCTTGGCCACTCAGACTAATTGCCCAAGCCATGACGCTTCTCAGCTGATTGGTCTCACTACTTCCATGCCCAATTTGACTCATTCTGAACTGACTCTTTGCCACGTAAAGACAGCATGGACAGACACCCAGTGTAACATAGGGTTAGTATTTGTTTAATTAAAGTAATATTGCATTTAATTCTTGCAGCATATTTATAACAAACGTATATTCATTTACTATCATATAAATGGGCATTATATAGCATGTAAGTGTGCTATATGCAATTATTTTAGCTTTCCAATCCTAAGCAATAAACATCAATAAGTATCACTAATATATTCTTTTCTTTACTACATATATAATCCCTTTCACTGACTGTGTGAGATGAGAGAATGTTTTTAATACAAGTTGCTATATTTTAACTGTGATAACTATAAGTGTAATTATCAATGTGTGGAAGTAATTTTATGTTCATGAATGAAATCTTCTCCACATTAAATTGTATATTATTTATCATTTAATATTATTTACAGCGGATAAATATCCGTCCATAAGACTGGTGTTGTGCCTGTTTGTATTGCACCCTTGTACCACCCACAGTGTATGTGTATATGTCTATTTTATATCCATGTATTGTATATAGTACCAAGACGTAATGCGTGGTGATAGATCATGTGTATGTGACCATTACGACTAATGTGTAATGTTGTATTATTGCCTATCTTGTGTGTATTACATTGTATGTATTATCATTACATTATACATTAATGAAGTAATGTTATTTATGCTTTGAGTTAACTAGAATATTATTGGTAATTATCTATATGTATTAACACTTGTATGGAATTATATTAATCCTGTATGAATTGTGTGCGATGTATAGTATATTATTATATTTATTGTTACAGGGTGTCGGTTTATCAACATCTCATCCTACAGAAATAAACAACCTCACACCCCAGCAGAGTGCTGGTAATCTTTGCCTCACATTGACCCTGCTATAGTATTAGTACCAGTTATTTGTATATAGTGTATATAGTATTGGTACTGGTATTAGTATTAGCATTAGTATTGGGATAAGTATTGGTTATTAGTCATGAGTATTAATATCAGCATTTGATATTAGTTGCAATATGGGTGTGAAGGATTTTAATTAAGAGGTGATAGTACACCTTAAATATCTTAATTTGGTAATGCTTGGGTCAGTCACAAGCCTATCAGTTCCTTTCGTTTAAACCAGGGCAAATATTCTGTTTTAGTGGCTGAGCTCATTGTTATTGCATATTTTTTAACCCGCACACCTCAATCACCGGACAGACAAGTCACCAACAGACTGCAGCAAGTTTAATATGTTCAATTACTTCACTGTGCGGCGTAAAACTAAACTCACTCACTCACTCACTCACTCAATTACTTCACTACTGCCAAGGTACTGTTGGAGTCAAGTCACTGTATCCTTCTCCATGTAGCCGTTCATAATGTGACCTACATCTAGAGGCCATACTTCCTGGTATGTTGGCATATTATCATCATGTAAATTTATACAATTATCTATTGACGACGTGTTACACGCAGTAGGTGTGTGTTACACGCAGTAAGGTGTGTGTATATTTCATGTATCCTATATCTACTACTACTATCTGGACAACTGTTATTCAGGTTGTGTCTTCCTTGTCAGCATTGTGTAGTCAGATGCTTGACTGTGTCGCAAGGCCAGTATTATAACACCATGTAATGATTCTATATTTACCGTCTTCATTTAATGACGCATATGATGTATGTGTTATCCATTCTTTTGCTTGCAAGCCAAATGAATTATCATGCTCTGGTTATATTTATTATCTTATTCAATGTCATTTTGTGTTTTAAGGTGTGATAAGAAATAATGCAATAATACCAAGTCGTCGAATAAAGAGGATCACTCCCGTAGCCATGTTGTCATCTTCATTCAAGATGAAGCCATAGAGTTGCTCCACTTATATCCCAGTACCATGGCAGGGGACGCCAGTGTTTTGGAAAACATGTACCCATGTGGAGCACTGAACTCTGGCGCAGCCAGCGAACATTACATGATCGTCAAGGTTACACCCCACCCCCTTCCTGTACAATAAAACATGTCCACGTCGTTGTATGCAGGGGGTGGGAGACGTCGTAGTTGATGGAGTGGTTTTGTGCAGTGACATGCTGCACAGGATGGCGACACCCCCAAGTCACAGATCATTGGTCATGATATTAATCACGTGATTGTCTGATCTGGTTTCCAGGTGGTATACAGGAGTTGCACAGTGGAGCATTGTATTACAGAGCTAACCAACCAACCAACCAACCAACCAACCAACCAACCAACCACAAACAAACAAACCTCCTGTAGCTGCTGCTTGGTATTGTATTACAGAGCTAACCAACCAACCAACAAACCTCCTGTAGCTGGTGCTTGGTATTGTATTACAGAGCTAACCAACCAACCAACCAACCAACCTCCTGTAGCTGCTGCTTGGTATTGTATTACAGAGCTAACCAACCAACCAACCAACCAACCTCCTGTAGCTGTTGCTTGGTATTGTATTACAGAGCTAACCAACCAACCAACAAACCTCCTGTAGCTGGTGCTTGGTATTGTATTACAGAGCTAACCAACCAACCAACCAACCAACCTCCTGTAGCTGCTGCTTGGTATTGTATTACAGAGCTAGCCAACCAACCAACCAACCAACCAACCAACCAACAAACCTCCTGTAGCTGCTGCTTGGTATTGTATTACAGAGCAAACCAACCAACCAACCAACCTCCTGTAGCTGCTGCTTGGTATTGTATTACAGAGCTAACCAACCAACCAACAAACCTCCTGTAGCTGCTGCTTGGTATTGTATTACAGAGCTAACCAACCAACCAACAAACCTCCTGTAGCTGCTGCTTGGTATTGTATTACAGAGCTAACCAACCAACCAACAAACCTCCTGTAGCTGCTGCTTGGTATTGTATTACAGAGCTAATCAACCAACCAACAAACCTCCTGTAGCTGCTGCTTGGTATTGTATTACAGAGCTAACCAACCAACCAACCAACCAACAAACCTCCTGTAGCTGCTGCTTGGTATTGTATTACAGAGCTAACCAACCAACCAACAAACCTCCTGTAGCTGCTGCTTGGTATTGTATTACAGAGCTAACCAACCAACCAACCAACAAACCTCCTGTAGCTGTTGCTTGGTATTGTATTACAGAGCTAACCAACCAACCAACAAACCTCCTGTAGCTGCTGCTTGGTATTGTATTACAGAGCTAACCAACCAACCAACCAACCAACAAACCTCCTGTAGCTGCTGCTTGGTATTGTATTACAGAGCTAACCAACCAACCAACAAACCTCCTGTAGCTGGTGCTTGGTATTGTATTACAGAGCTAACCAACCAACCAACAAACCTCCTGTAGCTGCTGCTTGGTATTGTATTACAGAGCTAACCAACCAACCAACAAACCTCCTGTAGCTGCTGCTTGGTATTGTATTACAGAGCTAACCAACCAACCAACAAACCTCCTGTAGCTGCCGTTTGGTATTGTATTACAGAGAGCTAACCAACCAACCAACAAACCTCCTGTAGCTGCTGCTTGGTATTGTATTACAGAGCTAACCAACCAACCAACAAACCTCCTGTAGCTGCTGCTTGGTATTGTATTACAGAGCTAACCAACCAACCAACAAACCTCCTGTAGCTGTTGCTTGGTATTGTATTACAGAGCTAACCAACCAACCAACCAACAAACCTCCTGTAGCTGTTGCTTGGTATTGTATTACAGAGCTAACCAACCAACCAACAAACCTCCTGTAGCTGCTGCTTGGTATTGTATTACAGAGCTAACCAACCAACCAACAAACCTCCTGTAGCTGTTGCTTGGTATTGTATTACAGAGCTAACCAACCAACCAACAAAACCTCCTGTAGCTGCTGCTTGGTGTATTACAGAGCTAACCAACCAACCAACAAACCTCCTGTAGCTGCTGCTTGGTATTGTATTACAGAGCTAACCAACCAACCAACAAACCTCCTGTAGCAAACCTGCTGCTGCTTGGTATTGTATTACAGAGCTAACCAACCAACCAAACAAACCAACCAACAAACCTCCTGTAGCTGGTGCTTGGTATTGTATTACAGAGCTAACCAACCAACCAACAAACCTCCTGTAGCTGCTGCTTGGTATTGTATTACAGAGCTAACCAACCAACCAACAAACCTCCTGTAGCTGCTGCTTGGTATTGTATTACAGAGCTAACCAACCAGCCAACAAACATCCCTGTAGCTGCTGCTTGGTATTGTATTACAGAGCTAAACAACCAACCAACAAACCTCCTGTAGCTGCTGCTTGGTATTGTATTACAGAGCTAACCAACCAACCAACAAACCTCCTGTAGCTGTTGCTTGGTATTGTATTACAGAGCTAACCAACCAACCAACAAATAAACCTCCTGTAGCTGGTGCTTGGTATTGTATTACAGAGCTAACCAACCAACCAACAAACCTGTAGCTGCTGCTTGGTATTGTATTACAGAGCTAACCAACCAACCAACAACCTCCTGTAGCTGCTGCTTGGTATTGTATTACAGAGCTAACCAACCAACCAACAAACCTCCTGTAGCTGCTGCTTGGTATTGTATTACAGAGCAAAACCAACCAACCACCAAACCTCCTTGTAAGCTAAGCGCTGCTTGGTATTGTATTACAGAGCTAACCAACCCAATCCAACAAACCTCCTGTAGCTGCTGCTTGGTATTGTATTACAGAGCAAAACCAACCAAACTTAAATCCGCTAACCAACAACCAAGCCTCCTGTAGCTGCTTCGCTTGGTATTGTATTACAGAGCTAACCCAACCAACCAACAAACCTCCTGAAGCTGCTGCTTGGTATTGTATTACAGAGCTAACCATGCCAACCAACCAACCTCCTCCCTGTAGCTGCTGCTGGTATTGCATTGCTGTGAGCTAACTTTAAATCCAACCAACAACCTCCTGGTAGCTGCTGCTTGGTATTGTATTACAGAGCTAACCAACCAACCGTACAACAAACCCCAGCTGCTGCTTGGTGTATTGTACTATCAGCCAGTTCAACCAAGCAACAACCTCCTGTAGCTGCTGCTTGGTATTGTATCATAGAGCTAACCAACCAAATCAACAAAATTCTCCTGTTGCTGCTGCTCTTTGGTATTGTAATACAGAGCAAAACCAACTCAATCAACCAACCAACCAACCAAGCAACAAACCTCCCAGCTAGCGTTTGGTATTGTATTACAGAGCTAACCAAATCCAACCAAATCAACAAACCAATGCAAACCTCCTCAGCTGCTGCTTGGTATTGTATTACAGAGCTAACAAACCAACCAACCAACCAACCAACAAACCTCCTGCTGCTGCTTGGTATTGTACTACAGAGCCAACCAACCAATGGCAACTTCAACCAACCAACCAACAAACCTCCCTGTAGCTGCTGCTGCTGGTATTGTATTACAGAGCTAACTAACCAACCAACAAACATCCTATAAGCTGCGGTATTGCGTGCGAATTGTATTACAGAGCCTTTCAACCAACCAACCAACAAACCTCCTGTAACACCGCTTTGGTATTGTATGCAGCAGCCGGTATTGTATTATTTGAGCTAATCCAACCAACAAACAAACCCTCCTGTAACGCTGCTTGGCATTGTATTACAGAACTAACCAACCAACCAACAAAGCCTCCGTAGCTGGTGCTTGGTATTGTATTACAGAGCTAACCAACCAACCAACAAAACCTCAGGAAGCTGCTTTGGTATTGTATTGCAAGAGCTAACCAACCACTAACCAACAAACCTCCCTGTAGCTGCTGCTTGGTATTGTATTACAGAGCTAACCAACCAACCAACAAACCTCCTGTGTAGCTGCTGCTTGGTATTGTATTACAGAGCAAACCAACCAACCACCAAACCTCCTGTAGCTGCTGCTTGCGTATTGTATTACAGAGCTAACCAACCAACCAACAAACCTCCTGTAGCTGCTGCTTGGTATTGTATTACAGAGCTAACCAACCAACCAACCAACAATCCTCCTGTAGCTGGTGCTTGGTATTGTATTACAGAGCTAACCAACCAACCAACAAACCTCCTGTGAAGCCTATAGTATTACAGAGCAAACCAACCAACCACCAAACCTCCTGTAGCTGCTGCTTGGTATTGTATTACAGAGCTAACCAACCAACCAACAAACCTCCTGCTTAGCTGCTGCTTGGTATTGTATTACAGAGCAAACCAACCAACCAACAAACCTCCTGTAGCTGCTGCATGGTATTGTATTACAGAGCAAACAAAACCAACCAACCAACAAAACCTCCTGTAGCTGCTGCTTGGTATTGTATTACAGAGCTAACCAACCAACCAACAAACCTCCTGTAGCTGCTGCTTGGTATTGTATTACAGAGCTAACCAACCAACCAACAAACCTCCTGTAGCTGCTGCTTGGTATTGTATTACAGAGCTAACCAACCAACCAACAAACCTCCTGTAGCTGCTGCTTGGTATTGTATTACAGAGCTAACCAACCAAGCAACAAACCTCCTGTAGCTGCTGCTTGGTATTGTATTACAGAGCTAACCAACCAACCAACAAACCTCCTCCTGTTGCTGCTGCTTGGTATTGTATTACAGAGCAAACCAACCAACCAACCAACCAACCAACCAAACCAAGCAACAAACCTCCTGTAGCTGCTGCTTGGTATTGTATTACAGAGCTAACCAACCAACCAACCAACAAACCAACAAACCTCCTGTAGCTGCTGCTTGGTATTGTATTACAGAGCTAACCAACCAACCAAATCCACCCAACCAACAAACCTCCTGTTGCTGCTGCTTGGTATTGTATTACAGAGCTAACCAACCAACCAACCAACCAACCAACCAACAAACCTCCTGTAGCTGCTGCTTGGTATTGTATTACAGAGCTAACCAACCAACCAACCAACCAACAAACAAACCTCCTGTAGCTGCTGCTTGGTATTGAACCCTCTGGTTGAGCCTGTGATCATCTTAGCCACGTAGTTGAAAGTAGCGCTGAACCTGGAACAATCGTATTTCTTTTCAAAGAAACCAATCCATCGTGTAGACAATGTTATCATATAACTGTGGTCCATATATTACCGTTTGTTGCGAAAGGGACTTCACTTGAGATAGACACGCAAAAGTAGACTTGCTCAGCTGGGGAGTGATATATACCTACTATACTGCTTACTTACCTCTGCTTTAATCCCAGCCCGCTCACAACTCGCAAAGTATACTGCTTTAATTTGATATACTGGTAGTGCTGTAGTTCTATTCTTATATGTAATATGTTACTATTCTTACTCATCACGGAGAAGTGGCCAGTTCGCCTTGATGAAGTTCCACACTAAAGGCTGTCCCCTGGCGCTGTTCGATACATAGTACAAGATCCGTGTTGAATCCGAACGACTGATCTCTGAAGGCGTGATGGCGCGTTTCAGAAGACTGAAGACAAAAGCGCCAACATCAAATAGATATGTCCTGATGACATAAATCATGTACGTCAGGCGACGTCACGTCATACTGATGTACGTCAATGAGAGATGCTCGCCATAGAGAGATGTACATCCTACAGTGATGTACGTCATAGAGAGATGTACATGCTACAGAGATGTACGTCATAGAGAAATGTACGTCATGGAGGTTTACGTCATACAGAGATGTACGTAAGTGAGGTGTACGTCACGGAGATATACGTCAGGCTGATATACGTCATGTTTATGTACGTTAAAGAGATGTACATCCTACAAATATGTACATCCTACAGAGATGAACGTCACAGAGAGATGTACGTCATGGAGAGGTACGTCATGGGATGTGCTCCACAGAGATTTGCCCGTCATAGAGATGCATTTCATAGAGATGCACGTCACAGAGATGCACGTCACAGAGAATTGTACGTCATAAAGAGACGTACGTCATGGGATGTGCTCCACAGAGATGCGCCCGCCATAGAGAGATGCACTTCATAGAGAGATGCACGTCACAGAGAGATGTACGTCACAGAGAGATGTACGTCATAAAGAGACGTACGTCACAGAGAGATGTACGTCACAGAGAGATGTACGTCAAAAAGAGACGTACGTCATGGGATGTGCTCCACAGAGATGTGCCCGCCATAGAGAGATGCACGTCAAAGAGAGAGGCACGTCACAGAGAGATGTACGTCACAGAGAGATGTACGTCATAAAGAGACGTACGTCATGGGATGTGCTCCACAGAGATGTGCCCGCCATAGAGAGATGCACATATAAGAGAGATGTACGTCACAGAGAGATGCACGTCATGGGATGTGTGCCACAGAGATGTGCTCGCCGTAAAGAGATGCACATCATAGAGAGATGCATGTCATGAGATGTGCGCCACAGAGATGCATATGTGCCCGCCATAGAGAGATGTACGTCGTGGAGAGGTAAGTCATAGGATGTGCTCCACAGGTATGTGCCCGCCATAGAGAAATGCACGTCGTACAGAGATGTATGTCAAGGAGTTGTACGTCATGGAAATGCACGTCATGGAGAAATATACGTCATAGAGATGTACGTCATGGTATGTGCGCCACAGAGATGCGCCCCCATAGAGAGATGCATGTCACAGAGAGATGTACATCAAGGAGGGGTACGTCATGGGATGTGCTCCACCTTGATGTACGTCATAGAGAGATGTACGTCAAAGAGAGATGTACGTCACAGAGAGATGTACGTCACAGAGAGATGTACGTCACAGACAGATGTACGTCAAAGAGAGATGTACGTCACAGAGAGATGTACGTCACAGACAGATGTACGTCAAAGAGAGATGTACGTCACAGAGAGATGTACGTCACAGACAGATGTACCTCACAGAAAGATGCACATCACAAAGAGATGTACCTCACAGAGAGATGTACGTCACAGAGATGATGTACGTCACAGACAGATGCACCTCACAGAGTTGTACGTCACAGAGATGTACGTCACAGAGAGATGTACGTCACAGAGAGATGTACGTCAAAGAGAGATGTACGTCACAGAGAGATGTACGTCACAGAGAGATGTACGTCACAGAGAGGTGTACGTCACAGAGAGATGCACCTCACAGAGATGTACCTCACAGAGAGATGTACGTCACAGACAGATGCACCTCACAGAGAGATGCATGTCACAGAGAGAGATGTACGTCACAGACAGGTGCACCTCACAGAGAGATGTACGTCACAGAGAGATGCACCTCACAGAGATGTACGTCACAGAGATGATGTATACGTCACAGACAGATGCACCTCACAAAGAGATGTACGTCACAGAGAGATGTACGTCGCAGAGATGTACGTCACAGAGAGATGTACGTCACTGACAGATGCACCCCACAGAGAGATGCACCTCACAGAGAGATGCACGTCACAGAGAGATGTACGTCACAGAGAGATGTACCTCAAATAGAGATTTACGTCACAGAGATATGTACCTTACAGAGAGATGTACGTCACAGAGAGATGTACGCCATGGAGAGGTACGTCACGGATGTGGTCTACAGAGATGTGCCCGCCATAGATATATGTTCCGTAAGTCATTAACACCATGACGATTTATCTGTCATGGTGATGTAAGTCAGGCGGACATACATTATGGACATATATGCTATATATATAAAACCTAAAGCTATATATGTATATATTGGATGACCGCGTGAAGGATCTATTACGTTATTGGGGTATGCAATACGATGACAATAGACATGGATAAAACTTACGTGTGTAAAATCCACTCAGAAGAGGCACACGTCAGCGCATACTGCAGATCACCTTTGATGGCAATCTCGGTTTCTGTCTTATACCTGGAGTACACCTCAAACCAGTCGTCCGGCTCCCCTCGGCCACCCCGTACACAGGATGGTCTTCCGTAACTCAGGGTACAGCCTGAAACATCACCATACATAAACCCGTCTGTATTTTCACCTCGCTGCAAACAAATGGACGGCCTTGACCATCTTGAGTTTTATATACTGAGTCAAAAGAAACTTCACATTCCTCTTCAGGGCACTTTACACTGTACTCGATACACTGACAGTGCCATAATCAGTTCCATTAGGCTACACCGCCGTTCCAAAACATGGGTATACAGAATGTCAAGTCACAAGAATAAAATGCGAAATTTCTCAGTTTAATATCGTGTATGGCCGCCCCTAATCTTATCCACCACTGCCAAAACACCGTCTCCTCATTGACTGCCTGACGCATGTGAAGACGTGGTTGGGGATTCTGCGCCATTGCTCTTGCAAGGCAGCGCCAAGTTCCTGCAAATTGAAAGGTTGGTTCGTAAGAACACGAAGCCTTCTCCCAAGTGCATCTCAAACGTGCTCTATTGGATTAAAGTCAGGGGACCTCGATGGCCAGTCCATGACGTTGATTCCAGCGTTTTGAAGGAAATTTCGTGTCAACATGGCGGGATGCGGCCGAGCGTTATCATGCTGGAACTGTAGACCTGGGCCATGAGCCGCCATGAAAGGAACGAGTTCAGAGGTGAGCACCTGGTCGCGGTAAGCAGCAGCTGTGAGTTTTCCACGGATGACCAGAAGTCGGGAACGGTTGTTCCCACAGAAAGCACCCCACACCATGCAACTTCCGCCCCTGAATCTGTCGACTTCCTGTACACAACATTGGGCATACCTTTCACGACGTCGTCTCCAGACTCTATGCCTGCCGTCCTCAAATCTGAGGGTAAACCTGGATTCATCGCTAAAGACGACTCGATTCCAGTCTCTCTGGTTCCATCGGAGGTGACGTTGGGCCCACAGCAGACGTAGACGTTGATGAAACGGCGTCAATATTGGCCCACGATATGGACGTCGAGAATGGAGATTGGCAGCCCGCAACCAATTTCGAATGGTCTGTGAGGACAGTCGACCTCTAAACATCTCAGCCCTGGTTCGTGTAGCCGGCAGAAATTTGTCACGTAGGTGACGTAGGAAGATTTGACGGTCTTCTGCTCGTGACGTCACAAGTGGACGACCCGACCTTGGGCGATCAGAAGTGGTGCCATTTTGTTGTAGACGACCTCGCAAGTCATACACAGTACGACGGCTTCATCCCATTGCTCTTGCGACGTCAATAACTGATCTTCCCACTTGCAATATGCCAACGGCACGTTCAAGTTGCACATTTGACAATCGTGGCATTTGAAGTACCGTTAGAACTGTGATTTAAAAGTGTTTTTTTCAATTCTTGAGGCCAATGCAAACACGTGCATATGAAGAAAACTTCGATGCGAATATTACGTGATCGACTGCACGTGCAAAACCTGATTTTTGCACTAACGTCATTTGCACGACGAATGGATCGGTTTGAGTGGGTTTTGCTAACGTTTTTCTAGAGTCGAAAGATAGGGATCCCATTTCGGATACATAGATGTATCATCAGAGAAAAAATATTCATTATTTTTCAAATTACATTTTGTGAAGTTTCTTTTTGACTCAGTATTTATCATATTGATGAAATGAAATAAAACAGAGTCTTTTGTCTGACTTCAAAGTTCAAAATAACGATCTAACTGCATTTCCGGGGAATTCATCATTGTCTTGAATGACACGTACTTCAGGAACTGAAATCCTATGTTGACTATTCATAACACGCTATTACTTTGTACAAGCAAATCCACAGGCTTTATTTCATTTACTGTCAATCTTACGGGTTTTGAACTGAGTTGTTCTTCCACTTCGAGAACAGGTCTTTGACTTGTCTGACACATTCCCGACTGGAGGATTCACACGCCGCCGCCACAATCTCCCGCCGAGCAAACCTGCAGAGTTGTGACAAAGGGATTGATTAAACCTAGTGGACGCTGAGATTACTGGTAAACTGACCTCCACTTGCTTAGTCAGAGGATCCTGAAGAGATAAAGGGTCTTGCGAAAAACGATACATTGGTTCCGTTGTAGAATATATACTTAATACAGCTCAGAATCACCACTGAGCAATTTATATGACACTAATGATGTGACGTCACAATGATGTGGACGCCTATCTAAATAAGTGCGTGGGGTCACCTTCTTACAAGGAACTAGATCTGGCTTCACTCGGGACAAGTGCATGGGGTCACCTTCTTACAAGGAACTAGATCTGGCTTCACTCAGGACAAACGCATGGGGTCACCTTCTTACAAGGAACTAGATCTGGCTTCACTCAGGACAAGCGCATGGGGTCACCTTCTTACAAGGAACTAGATCTGGCTCCACTCAGGACAAGAGCATGGGGTCACCTTCTAACAAGGAACTAGGAATGGCTTCACTCGGGACAAAAAAGCATGGGGTCACTTCGAACAAGGAACTAGATCTGTGTTCAATCAGGACAAGAGCATGGCGTCACCTTCAAACAAGAAACTTCATCTGGCTTCACTCAGGACAAGCGCATGGGGTCACCTTCTAACAAGGAACTAGATCTGGCTTCACTCAGGACAAGCGCATGGGGTCACCTTCTAACAAGGAACTAGATCTGGCTTCACTCAGGACAAGAGCATGGAGTCACCTTTCAACAAGGAACTAGACCTGGCATCACTCAGGAGGGGAGCACGGGGTCACCTTCTCACAAGGAACTAGGACTGGCTTCACTCAGGACAAAAGCATGGGGTCACCTTTAAACAAGGAACTAGGACTGGCTTCACTCATGACAAGAACATGGAGTCACCTTCAAAACAAAGAATAACTCAGAACTGGCTTCAACAAAAGGAACCAGAACAAGAGCATTGGGTCATCTTCAAACAAAGAACAAGATCTGGCTTCACTCAGGACAAGAGCATGGGGTCACCTTTAAACAAGTAACTTGATCTGGCTTCACCCAGGACAAGTGCATTTGGTCACCTTCTAACAAGTAACTAGATCTGGTTTCACTCATGACAAGAGCATGGGGTCACTTCAAACAAGGAACTAGATCTGGCTTCAATCAGGACAAGACCATTTGGTCACCTTCTCACAAGTAACTAGATCTGGTTTCACTCATGACAAGAACATGGAGTCACCTTCAAACAAAGAATAAGATCTGGCTTCAATCAGGACAAGAGCATGGGGTCACCTTCTAGCAAGGCACTAGATCTGGCTTCACCTTCTAATGGAGGACTGGATCAGGACAAGAGGTGAGATTCACTTTCCAACAGAGGACTGGATTTGGCTTCGATCAGCATGACGGCTGAGATTGACCTTCTGAAGGTGACGTTTCAATAAGAATTGAAAGTCAGCTTCTCAAGGATGACTAGGCATGGAATCTTGTCAGTCCCGGCAAATCTGTCATTCATACTGGAAATGTTAAGTTAAACGAAAGCATTGGGACAAATGGGAAAGGTCTATTTTACGACACCTTGTGCATTTTCCACCCTTTCAGCCAATTTGTTAAAAAAATAAGTTAAAAAACAATGACTTTGACAAACATACACAAGAAAGCAGTCTTGCAGAAACAGACGCGTACTGACTGAGCATGCTGCCCCTGGTGTATCCCCAGACCAAAAGGCACCCAATATCTTTCACAAGGAAGCTGAGGACATTAAGCATTCAGCGAAATGGAGCAATGACTGACTGTCACTGACAGGAAGTATTGCATATAGAGGACGCGACACATTCTGATGTACTACGGATACTAAACTCCAGACCTTTCAACACAAAATTTTACACTATTTCCTAACGATGGACACGACCAAGCACATGATGTAGGAAAGCAGGAAAGTAGAAATAACCCGGACAGCACTGCAGCTTTCGCTTTATACCAATGAAATGGAAATCAGAGTCACCACACGGCGTGTCTTACTTTGTTACCCAGCCAGAACTTATGACCCATGAACTCTTGCCGATTTCTGACGTAAAGAAACAAGGTACCATCAGTTGTTACCCAGCCAAAACTTATGACCCATCAAGTCTTGGCGATATTTGACTTAAAGAAACAAGGTACTATCAGTTGTTACCCAGCCGGAACTTATGACCCATGAACTCTTGCCGATTTCTGACGTAAAGAAACAAAGTACCATCAGTTGTTACCCAGCCAGAACTTATGACCCATCAAGTCTTGGCGATATTTGACTGAAAGAAACAAGGTACTATCAGTTGTTACCCAGCCGGAACTTATGACCCATGAACTCTTGCCGATTTCTGACGTAAAGAAACAAGGTACCATCAGTTGTTACCCAGCCAGAACTTATGACCCATCAAGTCTTGGCGATATTTGACTTAAAGAAACAAGGTACTATCAGTTGTTACCCAGCCGGAACTTATGACCCATGAACTCTTGCCGATTTCTGACGTAAAGAAACAAAGTACCATCAGTTGTTACCCAGCCGGAACTTATGACCCATCAAATCTTGGCGATATTTGACTGAAAGAAACAAGGTACTATCAGTTGTTACCCAGCCGGAACTTATGACCCATGAACTCTTGCCGATTTCTGACGTAAAGAAACAAAATTACCATCAGTTGTTACCCAGCCGGAACTTATGACCCATCAAGTCTTGGCGATATTTGACTGAAAGAAACAAGGTACTATCAGTTGTTACCCAGCCGGAACTTATGACCCATGAACTCTTGCCGATTTCTGACGTAAAGAAACAAAGTACCATCAGTTGTTACCCAGCCGGAACTTATGACCCATCAAGTCTTGGCGATATTTGACTTAAAGAAACAAGGTACTATCAGTTGTTACCCAGCCGGAACTTATGACCCATGAACTCTTGCCGATTTCTGACGTAAAGAAACAAAGTACCATCAGTTGTTACCCAGCCAGAACTTATGACCCATCAAGTCTTGGCGATATTTGACAAAGAAACAAAGGTACTATCAGTTGTTACCCAGCCGGAACTTATGACCCATGAACTCTTGCCGATTTCTGACGTAAAGAAACAAAGTACCATCAGTTGTTACCCAGCCGGAACTTATGACCCATCAAGTCTTGGCGATATTTGACTTAAAGAAACAAAGTACCATCAGTTGTTACCCAGCCGGAACTTATGACCCATCAAGTCTTGGCGATATTTGACGTAAAGAAACAAAGTACCATCAGTTGTTACCCAGTCGGAACTTATGACCCATCAAGTCTTGGATATATTTGACTTAAAGAAACAAGGTACCATCAGTTGTTACTCAGCCAGAACGTATGACCCATCAAGTCTTGGCGATATTTGACTTAAAGAAACAAGGTACTATCAGTTGTTACCCAGCCGGAACGTATGACCCATCAAGTCTTGGATATATTTGACTTAAAGAAACAAGGTACCATCAGTTGTTACCCAGCCGGAACGTATGACCCATCAACGTACGTATGGGTACACAAGGGAAGATGGCACTTCACGATCTATACTCTCATGGACTTGCCTATTTCCTGTGTGAAGGTTTGACTGGACATTTTCTACAGGTAAACAGATGAATTCGCGCCAAACAGTGGCCAGCCACGTCACGGTACACAACGAATAATGGCAAACGGACCACAAGGACAAATGATTGATGTTATAAGTAACGATCCAGTCCGTCAGGATGAGATGCCATCAAATACGTCATGGCCCCTTACCGGCTCAACCAAATTAGACACCTCAAAGCAAGCTCGCACTGAGGATCTCTTGTCATGTGCACATCTAGCAATATTTGTCGTGTGTATGCACATGTACACACAATAACGTTAAATGGTTTGTTCTCTGTGGGAAAGATGTCTGTGTGTGGATTTTGCTCTACTCACGATTCAAGTTGGGAAGCACCTGTGTCATTCAGACCCACTTTAGAGAAGGGTGTTGCTGTTATGGTCCTCATGAATTTCTGCCAAACATACAACTCACTTGAGTGCAGGGAAACCCTTTCATAGTGATCAAGATGTGCCCCAAATCTATTTTTATTGAACATTTTCGGTGTCCAAGAAGACTAATGAAAAAATCAGGGAAAATTTAGTGCCAAATTTAGAGGTTTGAAAAGAGTGACGGATCATGTCTTTCATCATCTTTCTGAATCTGAACTTTAAACCGTTCCTAACCGGAATTTAACAGAACCCTTACTTAACATTTGTTTTGAAATAGCATTTAAATAAAACTGTCCGAAATGTTTCAGCGCCATAACACCTCCCCATACTCAGTGCTGTACAGCAGGTAGCCACCTAATACATCTGTGACTCTCATTGTCTCCCCATACTCAGTGCTGTACAGCAAGTAGCCACCTAATACACCTGTGACTCTCACAGTCTCCCCATACTCAGTGCTGTACAGCAGGTAGCCACCTAAAACATCTGTGACTCTCACAGTCTCCCCATACTCAGTGCGGTACAGCAGGTGACCACCTAATACATCTGTGACTCTCACAGTCCCTGGTTCAGCACCTAAACCATTCTCCAGGCTAGAGGTGATCCATGGAATGTCTTGAATTATTGGTCCCATTTCATATGCTGCAAAGTTGAAGTTTAGTTTTCCGCAAACATTAACATAACACTAAAGCGAACTTACTGATCGATTGGAAGACCAGATCATAATATTCAGTAAGAAGTACTGACGGTCCCCATATCCATGACGGAATTGATAATATCAAAAAGTAATTATCCCTCTCGCGTGTAGCTCACCGTACACAGTCCACACATCTCATGCAGCAGATTGTCAATATACACGAGCTTTCCCTTAGGGGCAGTCCAGGGAGGTAATCACTCCCTTCCTGGTGTTCACTACTTTCTCACCTTAAACCGTCCATACATCTCTGTGTTCTGCAGCATAGAGTCCACGTACGCTAGCTTTCCCCTAGCAGCAGTCCAGGGGAAGTAATCAGTCTCATTGCTTAGATACTCCACTGTCTGGAGCGCTATCTCCTGTTTCAGGTGGCCGGATCTGTGACAAATAGTTAATTTTCTGATTTGAATGGCATACACTGCCTGACGTGTGGTTCTTCGGGAAATACTATGATGATTATCATTATCACACGATAATCGCTTCAGACACAGAGTCAACTACTGTCTTAAATACTATAAATGACCTTGGACACACTGTGTGTGACAAATGTGGACAGACTGTCCGACGGTGTCACCGAAAATATGCCTTTGTACCTTGGGTACACGTTTCCGTAATGATCTGTCGCAACCTGCTGTCACGTGACGTATACACTGTGTCAGTACTTGACATCACGTACGCCAGTGACAAGTGCTAATGACGCTCCTGTGTAAAGATGATACATTCAGATACCAATGTGGCAATGGTTTAATTATCGTGCTAATGTCGCTCCTGTGTAAAGATGATACATTCAGATACCAATGTGGCAATGGTTTAATTATCGTGTTTATGACGCTCCTGTGTAAAGATGATACATTCAGATACCAATGTGGTAATGGTTTAATTATCGTGTTAATGACGCTCCTGTGTAAAGATGACTCATTCAGATACCAATGTGGCAATGGTTTAATTATCGTGCTAATGACGCTCCTGTGTAAAGATGATACATTCAGATACCAATATAACAATGGTTTTATTATCGTGTTAATGACGCTCCTGTGTAAAGATGACACATTCAGATACCAATGTGGCAATTATTTAATTATCGTGCTAATGACGCTCCTGTGTAAAGATGATACATTCAGATACCAATGTGGCAATGGTTTAATAATCGCAAGGAGCCCAGGACGACAAAGCCGATGGCGATGACCGCAGCTGTGGCAGTTCCTACATACGTACCGGGCCAAGTCCCAGGCATCGTTGATGATCTGTGCCCTATTTGTCTTGTCAATCACCTGAAGAATGATGATAGTTGGGCTAGTAATGATGACAGTTAGGCTAATAATAATTATAGTTAGGCTAGTAATGATAATAGTTAGGCTAGTAATGGTGATAGTTTGGCCAGTAATAATTATAGTTGGGCTAGTGATGATGATAGTTGGACTAGTGATGATGATAGTTGGACTAGTGATGATGATAGTTGGGCTAGTTATGATGATAGTTGGACTAGTGATGATGATAGTTGGGCTAGTTATGATGATAGTTGGACTAGTGATGATGATAGTTGGACTAGTGATGATGATAGTTGGGCTAGTAATGATGATAATTAGGCTAGTGATGATGATAGTTGGACTAGTGATGATGATAGTTGGACTAGTGATGATGATAGTTGGGCTAGTTATGATGATATTTGGACTAGTGATGATGATAGTTGGACTAGTGATGATGATAGTTGGGCTAGTAATGATGATAGTTGGGCTAGTTATGATGATAGTTGGACTAGTGATGATGATAGTTGGGCTAGTAATGATGATAATTAGGCTAGTGATGATGATAGTTGGACTAGTGATGATGATAGTTGGACTAGTGATGATGATAGTTGGGCTAGTATTGATGATAGATGGGCTAGTAATGCTGATAGATAGGCTAGTATTGATGATAGATAGGCTAGTAATGATGGTAGATAGGCTAGTAATGGTGATAGATAGGCTAGTAATGATGATATGCTATTAATGATGATATGCTAGTAATGATGATAGATAGGCTAGTATTGATGATACATAGGCTAGTAATGATGATAGGGTAGTAATGGTGATAGATAGGCTAGTAATGGTGATAGATAGGCTAGTAGTGATGATAGATAGGCTAGTGATGATGACAGTTAGGCTAATAATAATTATAGTTAGGCTAGTAATGATAATAGTTAGGCTAGTAATGGTGATAGTTGGGCCAGTAATAATTATAGTTGGGCTAGTAATGATGATAGTTGGGCCAGTAATGACGATAATTAGGCTAGTAATGACGATAGTAGGGCCAGTAATGATGATAGTAGGGCGAGTAATGATGATAGTTGGACTAGTGATAATGATAGTAGGGACAGTAATGATGATAGTCGGACTAGTGATGATGATAGTTGAGCTAGTAATGCTGATAGATAGGCTAGTATTGATGATAGATAGGCTAGAAACGATGGTAGATAGGCTAGTAATGGTGATAGATAGGCTAGTAATGATGATATGCTAGTAATGATGATAGATAGGCTAGTAATGATGATATGCTATTAATGATGATATGCTAGTAATGATGATAGATCGGCTAGTAATGGTGATAGATAGGCTACTAATGATGATAAATAGGCTAGTAATGGTGATAGATAGGCTAGTAATGATGCTGGGCTAGAAATGGTGATAGGCTAGTAATAATGATAGGGTAGTAATGGTGATAGATAGGCTAGGAATGGTGATAGAAAGGCTAGGAATGATGATAGGCTAGAAATGGTGATATATAGGCTAGTAATGATGATAGATAGGCTAGTAATGATGATAGATAGGCTAGTAATGATGATAGGCTAGAAATAGACTAGTAATGGTGATAGATAGGCTAGTATTGATGATATGCTAGTAATGATGATAGATAGGCTAGTAATGATGAAAGATAGGCTAGTAATGATGATAGGCTAGTAATGCTGATAGATAGGCTAGTATTGATGATAGATAGGCTAGAAACGATGGTAGATAGGCTAGTAATGGTGATAGATAGGCTAGTAATGATGATAGGCTAGAAATGGTGATAGGCTAGTAATAATGATAGGCTAGTAATGGTGATAGATAGGCTAGTAATGATGATATGCTAGTAATGATGATAGATAGGCTAGTAATGATGATAGGTTAGTAATGATGTTAGGTTAGTAATGATGATATGCTAGTAATGATGATAGATCGGCTAGTAATGGTGATAGATAGGCTAGTAATGATGATAAATAGGCTAGTAATGGTGATAGATAGGCTAGTAATGATGATAGGCTAGTAATGGTGATAGGCTAGTAATAATGATAGGGTAGTAATGGTGATAGATAGGCTAGGAATGGTGATAGAAAGGCTAGTAATGATGATAGGCTAGAAATGGTGATATATAGGCTAGTAATGGTGATAGATAGGCTAGTAATGATGATAGATAGGCTAGTAATGATAATAGGCTAGTAATGGTGATAGATAGGCTAGTAATGATGATAGATAGGCGAGTAATGATGATAGATAGGCTAGTAATGATGATAGGCTAGAAATAGACTAGTAATGGTGATAGATAGGCTAGAAATGATGATATGCTAGTAATGATGATAGATAGGCTAGTAATGATGAAAGATAGGCTAGTAATGATGATAGGCTAGTAATGGTGATAGGCTAGTAATGATGATAGGCTAGTAATGGTGATAGATAGGCTAGTTATGATGATAGATAGGCTAGTAAGGATGATAGGCTAGAAATGGTGATAGATAGGCTAGTATTGATGATATATAGGCTAGTAAGGATGATAGGCTAGAAATGGTGATAGATAGGCTAGTATTGATGATATATAGGCTAGTAATGATGATAGGGTAGTAATGGTGATAGATAGGCTAGGAATGGTGATAGAAAGGCTAGTAATGATGATAGGCTAGAAATGGTGATATATAGGCTAGTAATGGTGATAGATAGGCTAGTAATGATGATAGATAGGCTAGTAATGATGATAGGCTAGTAATGGTGATAGATAGGCTAGTAATGATGATAGATAGGCTAGTAAGGATGATAGGCTAGAAATGGTGATAGATAGGCTAGTATTGATGATATATAGGCTAGTAATGATGATAGGGTAGTAATGGTGATAGATAGGCTAGGAATGGTGATAGAAAGGCTAGTAATGATGATAGGCTAGAAATGGTGATATATAGGCTAGTAATGGTGATAGATAGGCTAGTAATGATGATAGATAGGCTAGTAATGATGATAGGCTAGTAATGGTGATAGATAGGCTAGTAATGATGATAGATAGGCTAGTAAGGATGATAGGCTAGAAATGGTGATAGATAGGCTAGTATTGATGATATATAGGCTAGTATTGATGATAGGGTAGTAATGGTGATAGATAGGCTAGGAATGGTGATAGATAGGGTAGTAATGGTCATAAATAGGTTAGTAATGGTGATAGATAGGCTAGAAATGGTGATAGATAGGCTAGTAATGATGATAGGCTAGAAATGGTGATAGATATGCTAGTAATGGTGATAGACACTAGAAAAAAAATGGTCATATCCAAACATTTCCAATTTGGAAATATCATATATCCAAACATTTCCAAAATTGGAAATATGAGCTATCCAAAGCCTTGGAAATCTTTTGGATATATAGGAAGGATTTTACTGCTGCTTCGTTCAGTTCCTCCTTCAAAGGATCCCCATGAGCGTGTACGTTTAACGATATCATACATATTTTGTTCTGTTATAGTTCTTACTGTTGATCTACATAATGCATTTTGCATTTGACAAAATTTATTCATGGCGATTGCATGAATATGCCATCTTTGAGCTATCTATTTGTGCTTTATATTAATGTAACTGCATCTGACACGTGAAGAGATACTTCTTTTTGAAAGTTGTGATCATGTTTAAAATAGGTGTTTTCTACTCGTCCTTCAACTAGGAACCAATCCTTTATATTAGTATAACTTCACTCATCTTCATCTTTCTTATTGTCAGTGTCAAAATGTATATTGTCTGTTATATTTGCCCCAAGTAAAGGTACAATTTTCCAAAATACCGTTTTAAATGTATATTTTACTTGTTATCCACAAAGCGAAATATTTTTCCCAATTTGTATAAACACGAATTACATAGACCTACTTTACATCATGGATTAATTATAAGCCCTCTGTCTGCCAGGACAAGGTTTATTACATGTCATGAAAGTGAACCTTTGTCAGGGAATAATGGGCTTATTGTGGTAGAATATACATTTAATTGGTACCCTCTAATTAGCACCTGCCACAAGAGGTGGACATTTTTAGTGGTGTATCATTGCGTAAAAAACAGTCAACTAACCATGAAATGTTGTTTTAAGACTGTGGGCTAATTTGGGTTTGTGGTCAGAGACTGTGTGGTACATGCCAGGAAGGCTGAAATTGATGACCGGCCACATGCAAAAATGTAAATATGACTATTGACGGTGAGGACACATTTCAAGAATGTTTTGTGCATGGGCTTGTCTGTCACACTAGTACTCGAGTGTAAGACTTATCACCAGGTTTAGTTCATATATCTAAGATATATGTTTGTGCAAATGGCAACAAACTTCAACATTATCATTATTATTGTTTTAAAGATATAGGTTTATTATTATGTGTAATTATTGTATGTAAAATACCTATTAGCCTATTATATTGTGCTAATTATAGAAATAACCTAAATCACGATGCTTCTCGGTTTGGGGGTAGGAGCGTGTGCAGTTCAGTCTAGAATATTTTACCCATATATGATAATACAATATAGAAACCGGCTATAGATTACCAACAACTGTAGATATAACACCATACTTGGGACCATGAGGACTTACAGTTCATTTGCTTCCTGCATGGCCCTTGCTGGATTTACACTATCCCTTCAGCCGTTAGCAATTGAATATTCGAGTAAAAGTTGTTTACACAGAATATATACATATCACATATATATAATACATAATAATAAATAATATCTCTGTTCAATGGTTTAATTATTTCAATCGATAATTGGTTTACTTATCTAAAGATACTAACAAACCTTTGTTCGATATCTGAGATCTGACTTGCCAAAGAGTCCACCCATTCCTGTTTTGTTGTATGTTTCATACATCATTATAATAACTGACTGTATGTTTACAATACACAAACTATACACGACAGTTCAAACATTCGAAACAGCCGAAACACAACCTACCCATTGGTTAACGATATAACCAATCTCTGTTCATTCTGCTGAGTCACCAAATGTTCCCTTCAGAAATTTAGGCCACGTCCATCACCTGTCACCTGTCCTTCCTATGTGACAGGTATATCATAAAACGATTGGTCATACATAACAAATGATCAACCACTGTAATGAGCAATTGAGATAGTAAGGAGTCTTTCAGGAACGTGATCCAATCCCATCACATGACGCTTTGTATCAAGCGTTCACTCTGACTTAGCCAGAGTCCCACCTAAAAGGTCTTGTTGAAACAACATTGCACTATGGCTAGGTGAGAGATGCGAGCCAGGTAATTAGCACTAGCCACCGAAGCGTGAGCCTTTGTTCAAGGGCTATAGTCTATATTATATCTACAGTGTGACAAGATTAAAGAAATATGCGAGTGTGCGTTTTGTAATAATTGTAAAATCAAAATTTGGTTTTAACATATATATTTATGTGTCTCCAGACAAAATAACATTTATGCGATTAACACGATTACAAAAGTACATGACATCATCTGGGTAATACCATACTGAGCATCAATAATACATATCAGTGTACATGTATCTCCCTTAAACACATTTCATGAACCACAAATATCACTAACTGAGCATTTTGTTAAAACAAACTATAACTCATATGGACGAAGTGTTATCAGAACTCTAACTCAGTCAGCCAAACCCCACTCTGGCTTTGTGAGAGACCAGTTTTACAGAATCTGGCTAAGTGAGAGGACACCGTATCAAGTCAAGACAAAGGAAAATGTATATGCATGGTAATATATGGTTGCAGTGATGAAACAAAGTGACAAAGTATGAATCTGTTCCATCTTACTTCATATTCATATTGGTACTGTCCTTGAGATATATGCAATATTAATAGATGTTTTGTAAAATTAAACCTCACGCAAAGGTATGAGAGAGACAGTTTGTTTATGTATGTCTCGTGTCTTACATACAAAGAAATACACACAAATGTTAATTACACATAAATGTTCGATTCGCCAAAGGTCTACGGGAGAAACTTGCAATAAAATTACATATAACGTTGCAATATATGACAGCACACCTGCTATCTTTCAACATATACCTTTACGACACAGTTGAACAATCAAGACTTGTTTGAATGACTAGACAGTTTCCTGTTTAATCCCCTAGGTGTGTAGAACACTAATTAGTCTCACCACAGCGAGCCAGGCAATCAGTGAGGGGGCTCCAGGTGTTGGAGCAGTGAAGCGACTCTCTGGCTTAATGAGTTCATGGTGGCAACACCAAATATATTATGTCATGAAACATCAAATTTCAACTCAATCATGTACCTGTTAAAACACACACTAGCCTTTTTTATCATAAGACTTTGAAGGTAATAACCCCAATCTCATTACAGTTGCTTTTACAAACAGGGAAATAGTGTACATTCTCCAATTAACACCTGTCGCAAACATTTGTGTTCATTAACGGTGTTATGCAACGGTGTATTCACGAAATCTCATGCACTTTAACAGTAGATTTGTTGTGTTGTCAAAAGATGCTAGGTTTGACAAATACTCAAATGAATTTCCTTTTTAATAAATCACAGTGTAACTAAATTAATGTGACCATTTACAAGAATCATGTTACATGTTTCATTTTATATCAAATTAATTTCCATAGAAACCAGGACACAAAGTCACAGATGATTCCACAGACAGGCATACATTTGGAAGATAAGCATAACATAAGCAAGCAAATGATACATATAACTTTAATAGAAATTTCACGAATCTCACTAATTGAGCTTTTGTTGGAAACAAACTATGAGACCAGTTTTACAGAGAATCTGACTTAGTGAGAGGACACCGGAGTGAAAGAGGAGATGTCCAAGCCAACAATGTCACAAGTGGACTCTCATTTGTCCTTTTATGTTAAACATGCATAAATCGATAAATTACTAATAATACATAAAACATAACATACATAACTGTGTATGTCACAATAATCAATGTCCCTGTGGCTTGTTATTAGAAGTTGGAAGTCAGATATGGCATGTCGGACATCCAAAAGTGAAACTCTGTATTTACGTTTATTTAATGATTGTTGTATTTGATATGCCATTCATATGATAGTTCATATGACGCCACATGCTTCAATTGAATTATGTATTACAAATTGTGTTGGGACCGGTGTTCATATAAAGTGTAAAAATTGTTCAAATTCATTTTTTATGAATAATAATAAAACAAACAAAAGCCCCCACCCCTGAATACATGGAGATGTTTGGAGTTGTATGGAGAACTGCAATATAATTACTAAAACAAAAACATTCCCTCAGTTGTGAAGGCCGTGCGATATTGGTATAAACAATCAAACAAGCCCAGTGGACCAAGCCTCATAATCCATGACATACCCTTAAATAAACAACGTGCCTGACTGGCAAACAACGATACCATTTGTATGACATATATTTCTTTACTTGCTCCACAAATTGTTGTATGCACTGCCCATTGTATTTCTTCCAACAAATACAAGTACGGACATTCGTTAAGATTTGAGATGCGTTCACAAGGTGTGTATGCTAATAAATTTAAGAATCATGAGAAGAGGGTTTTAATTAGTGACATCCGGACTGTTTCGAAATACAGTAACAGGTTATTCAAAGCCAGATGAAACCAGCAGAAAGTTGGAGAAGCTGCAGATGGGAGGAGCAACTCATATGTAATTGGATGAACTCATAGTTCTGAATATATATATGAACACCCGATAGGAAAATGCAGTCCATTATCGCACATCAATATACTGAATTTTGTGCTATCGTAAATTTGAGATTTTGCATCTACGAAGCCGTCAAGAATGTCTGTCAGCGATATCTCTTTAGAAGACGCTATCAGCTCAGGTAAGTATATTATTGATTACACAAGATATCAGTAAGGCAATCCTGATGATGCAATGTGCTCCTTCAACAGTACAGTTGTTGAGAAATGTTACACTCAAGACTACCATACCAAATAATGACTATTTAGTATATTGAATCACAATTTGAAAACAAAAGTAACAGACCGACTAATTGGCTGTTCAAACCTTTTAATGGATGACATAAAAAGTTCTCCTGGGGCTTGTCAGGATAGCAGGTTGAATATACTCCCTAATTAACACCGGCTATTTTTTCTGTGGGACTGTACAGTGGCCAGAACGGTAAACCAAAGATCTGTATGTCGAATTGATATTTCAAAATATGTCCTATCCCTATTTTGAATCGGAGACAGTACATTATCTTGTATGCTATGTTTGTGTTCAAGGGAGGAATACCAAATAGACACAGACCAAACTAGTACGACAGACTCTGCCAAAGGCAACCAGGTAATTACGGTGTCACAACTGCATATTCTTAACATGGTCAAATGCTACTTCTACCATGTATTACTTACTGTACTTACTGTCAGTGAAATCAAACCTCATTCTATCTCAACTAATGATAATCTTAATGTCCTGAAATAAAGGGAAACATATATTCCGACTTCTCTGTCCAGACAACAGCAAACGTGTTCACTTTTTCTATCTGAGTCGATGAAAGACTTGTGAAGGTATGACCAATATCCATTGTTTATTTCATTATCATGGTTCAAAATGTTGTATAAGAATGCAACTGAATTTTCAGAAATCCGGTCACCAATCACGTCCGCGAGCGACAAGAATGAAAATCAGACAACAGCGAGCAGCGGTGCCGTTCACGTCTACTCCTACGGCAACGGCCTGTGCAAATGCAGCAGCTTCATTCCTGTTATCAGGTACTTTCTCTCCGATGTTTCAATGGGTGTTCCCTCTGAATGTAGTTCCAGTAATTGTAATATAACGTGGCTTCTTTGATGGTTATGCATTTGATGTTTACGTGTGTCACAGGCTAATGTTTCTAATTACAGACTGCGAAACTGAAGACGATCATCAGTTTAACCTTGACAAGAGATGCTGTAAGTAGCGTTTATATATAGCAGGATTATACAAATTAGTTACTAATATAACAATATACTTTATCTTATCATTTTACGGGAAGTGCTGGGCTATAACAAAAATAGCGACGTACTTCAGTCAACTGTCCTGATATAGAGTTTGCAAAATATTCCACGTTTTAGAAGGTACAGTTTACATATGAACTGAAGTATCGTAAAACAAATTTGTAATGCCGAAAAGGTTATTGTCAAGATTTCAAGAAACGAAGAAACTCCGTGAAATTCTTAAAGGTCACATGCAACGTAAAATACAACTTTGCAGATTCTGATACCTTTGGAATTACTGAAACAAGTCATCAAAATGCAAATTCAACTCATAAAGTTGGAAAAAATGCGATGAAAAAGCCAGCTAAGTCGGAGTTCAAACGATTCACTAAATTTCCACTAGCGCTGGGGGAACAAGTGCTTTCAACAGCTGCGCTCATAACGCATGCGCAGTGAGCAGGTTCGCGGAGCTTGAAACACGATGCATATCAGGATTATATATATACAAACAAGTAAATAATATCCTCGTTGCATAAACAAAAAACATGTTGATTGTGGTAAGCAGACAAAACTCAATCTGCCTGCCTGTCTGCTCACGACAATATGCAACACACAATTTCAATGTCACTGACAACATGCAATTTGAACTTAACACCTATCGGGCTTATTACGCCATAAACAAAACCGAATGAGTGCATCAGCTAATGAACCAATAAAACGACCCCGTTACACATGAGTGCAATCACACCCGCTCTGACTGGGTTCGGTATGTTTGATTTTTTGGATGCATGTGAATTTTAACAAAACTTTGCACCAAAACGCAGCTGTTCTCATGCACGATATTTGCACACGATTTTCAGTTATTTGATGCATGATCCTCGTGCAATTCATCTGCATAAGGTTTGCAGTTGGTTCCCAAAAGTTGTTGGAGAAATTCATCTTTGATGTAACCATATATTCATATCATACAGTGAGTGCTTTATTTGAGTCTAAAACTTTTGATGGGTAGTATATGACATCAGGACGACAAGGCAGTTCTTCAGCAAATAACTTTGAATTGTACAGTTTCAGAGAAGCAACACACGGAAGATATTCTACAGATAATGGAACGGAGGATGAAGCTGATGGAGGACAAAATGTGGATTGCTATTGGTTGCCCTGAGACGAGATGTCGCAATGAGAGATCGACAGGTATGGTGTAGCGCTAAATCACCGAGTTATAGTTATTTGTTTTTTTTTCTTTTGCGGTTATACACTTGTACATTATCTGAGTGTATGTTCCACTTGAACGAAGCTTCCGGAGAGCCACCTGTCTATTACTTAAATAATCAACTAATCAACAGAGATCAAGGTTATTACATCCCTACGGCTTACGATCAACTAATCAAGCCCACAATCAAGAATAACCCACCTTTCTCCACTGGCTTCAATCATCTCCTATCACAACAAGCCCCATGTCAACACACTGCACATCAACCTCCTCTACTGTATAAACACATACCCGTCATGTATATAATTCTCCTTGTGCATACATTGTGCATCATTTGCTTGATAACGGTGTTAGAATCTACACCGAAACGTCGCATCCACTGCAACAAAGAAGTTGTCATATCCATAAAAGTTCTTGATCCTCATCATACCAGCTACTAAATGCCACTTAAAGAAGTAATCAAGGTGTGAACGTGGGGGGCAGTTTTGGAAAATGTACTAGTTGTCAAAACAAAGAGTTACTCTGCAAGAAAGTATGTCATTTTCAGTAATTTCATTTGCAGATTGCAGATATGCAAAAACAACTGGAGAGACTGCAGAGAGGAAGGGATAGTCAAGAACCAGTGACTGGAAACAAACAGAAAGCAACTAACCATGCAAAGGTATTTCTGCTGCCATTTCAGTAACTTTTGGTAATGATTTTTAGACGATTCAGTGTTCTGACACACTGGGTGAGTTAATATTTACTGTCACATCGGCAATATTGCAGCCATATCGTGCCGCTGACACGCAAGTCATATTTATCGGAATGTTGTATTTTTCCCATAAATCTTTTACAGGCAACTGTGAGGCAGGCACTTCAGAATGCAGAGACTGCTGGAGGGATGGCTCTAAATCCACAATACAAGTATGAATATACTATATATATATATATATATACACTAAATTCAAGAGTTTCAATGCATTAAACCGTTCAACAAATACAACTTCAGGCAGAATTACGACAATCTTGACTCTTGGTGATAACTTTGTCTTCCACAAGACAATAAATTTAGAACTTTAAATTCAGGTTGGAAGCAGAGCAGAACAAAGGAAGTTGTGGACTATGCTTGGAACTTTGCTAAGACAGCACTCCCTGCTATTCCGCGCCCTGAATTTCAAAGGTATTGCAGTTTTGCTATACAGTTCTTAATCAGTTAATGATGCATTTACATGCGTCACTGCACAGCCATAAATAAGCAAGACCCACTATAATGTAATGATAATACTCATTTCTTGACTTTCCGAAAGTGATTTTTTGTTGCGTAGTACAAAACCTGTTATGTTCATGGGCGATTTTATTTAACCATTGTATTTTGTGATGACTTCGTTAGATATGTAATATTCATGCGTTTTCTGCCACTGTATTGCATTTTTTTGTTCAGTTGCTATGAAAAGATGTCTACAGACAAAGAAGGAAAGGGCCTCAAGACAGAAATGTGGCAGCCGAACAAAGCGGAATGATGACATGAGAAAATACTCCAGAAAATCTACAGTAAGTAAAAATAAAACACAACAAGGTGTCCTAACTGACTTGACTCACTCATCAATTAACATGTTAATTGATGAACCTTAACTGACATGACTCACTCATCACTCAACAGAGGGATTAGGGCCTTGTCAATTAGTGAATCTTAACTGAAATGACTCACTTATCAATTAACAAGGGATTATGTATTGTTAAACATTGAGTTTTGTTAGAGGCTGAACATGTCCAATAAATATTAACTATTAACTGTGTTCAAATCCACTAAACATGCAACTATCGATATTACTGACCATAAGATTATCAGAATAGCCATTAATTCAATTATCACGTTGGTTTTACACTCACTTTACCTATATGGAAATATAAGTATGAGCATATTGGTTTGTTTTTCTTCAGAAGAGTCGTAACAGAGTGAAGGGTATTCCGAAAAGCTGACCTCCCAGCCACAAAAAGACCAAGTATGAAGAGGCTTTGAAGAATGTTCAACTCATGTCATCGGAAGAAAGTGATATTGACGAAGGTGGCTTCAGATATTTTATTGTGCGACCGAAGGTCGAGTCACGAGAACTGATGTCAGCAAAGAGGCTTTGCTGATGAAACTTTTCAACAGTTGCAAGGTCAAGGGGCCATCCCAAAGGCAAGGCGTGTCCGTGGACCACCGTCCAAAACCAACATCCCAAGAATGATTAATGATCTGTCATGGGTCAACACTGAGTATGGAATGTTTTAGATAAGTGGAGAAAAGTTTACGTCGCTTTTAACAATGTTCCAGCAATAATTAATTAAGTTGACGTGTCTGGTGGCTGGTGTATAATATATAGTATAATATATCTTCTATAATATATATATTATATAGGATGAAATAGATCAGATCATTATAATAGCATAAATGACGCTTTAATGTATATATAATGCCATTATAATGATCTGATCTATTTCATCCTAAATAGTTTTTCTTTCATCCAATGTTTTGAAGCTCAAATGATAACATGGAAGTGTTACTATTCCAATCCATTCTTCAAATGGTCCAACAATATAGTCATTATGGTTACCACCGGCCTGCTGTTTAATTACTATCAAGTTGGATGATATATTAAATTATGCGCACAAACCCACACAAAATATCTGTGATTTGTGAATTCTGTTTTGACAAGGAAATATAAGAATCATTATAGAAACTATGTTCCCTCCCTCTGAGAGAGCATGACATTATTTATTCATTTTTGATAATTTTATTTGCATAATAATGGGGCTATCAAAAAATTGAAACAAACTCCTGTATACTACCATTGCGCCAATATTGCGATATTGACCATGGAACAATGTTAAAGGTCACATGCAACGTAAAATACAACTTTGCAGATTCTGATACCTTTTGGTATGGAGTTACCGAAACAAATCATAAAAAATGCAAATTCAACTTATAAAGTTGTTAAAAAACGCGATTAAAAAAAAGCCCGCGAAATCGGAGTTCAAACGATTCACTGAATTTCCCCCGAAACTGGGGGAAAACTGGTTTCAACAGCTGCGCTGCTCTCATAACGCATGCGCAGTGAATAGGTTCGCGGAGCTTGAAATAAGATGCATATATCCTGATTATATGTAGGCCTACACAAAGAAGTAAATAATGTACTCGTTACATAAAATAACATATTGATTGCAAACAAAACTCAATGTCTGTTTCATTAACACCTATATGTCTGCCTGCCTGCCTGTCTGCTAATGACAATATGCAATACACATCTTCAATCACTGACCACATGCAATTTGAACTTAACGCGTATCGGGCCATAAACACAGGTAAATGAGCCAATAAAATCATCTCCGTTACAGTTGAGTGCACGCACACTGGCTCAGACTGGGTTCGGTATCCCGGCTATCACTGACTGCTTCGTTTCGAGAGAAGTAAACCGAAGTATAAAATATTGCACTTTTGATTTGCGATTATGGGCTTATAATTTGTTTATTTGTTTTTCTTAAGCAGCAATGCATTGTATATATCATGAATAAGTGAAAACTGTGTTTTAATTATGTTCGATTTTTTGTTGCATGTGACCTTTAAGTTCAGTCGGTTAAAATGCCAGGTTCCTCGTTCACACATACATAGAAACTAAAACCTTATCCACAAAACCAAATGCAAGATGTCCCTCGTTTAGAAAGCAAAGCGAATTTTAACAGATCAAGTTATCCTAAGATGGCAAGAAGATAAACGTTCCAGCCCTAAGGGTTTTCTATATTCAATATTTAAAAACCCACTGTCTTTTGAAAAATACCTTCTATTTCCAAAATCTATACATGACCCTATTTTGAAGTTTAGAACCTCAAATTTAAATCTTACAATCGAAACTGGCAGATGGCAGAACATACCGAGAGAGAAAGATTATGTAGACTATGTAATTGCAACTTAGTTGGTGACGAATTTCATTATCTTTTAAATGCACGTCACTTAATTCTTACAGAAAATCAAAGCTAAGCAAGCTAAGCAACTATTAGCAAGGTCATATCACCTGTCAATTTTAAACTTAGCAACTGTCTATCACTTTTCTAGTATCTCTCATTTGTATAAATTGTTACATAAATAACTCATCATCATGACGCATGTCCATATGTATACACATTTGTAAATATTGTATAGTTAAATGCTCTTGTACCACCGATGGTGGTTTTATGAGAATAAAGAAGTTGAAGTTGTAAGAGGCATATAAACTGGGAACTGGGTTATCCTTCCAGAGGCTGTTTTAACTGTTCACTTGCTAATTAACAAGACAGCAGGCCTTGTTAATTGGTGAATCTTAACGGCCTTGATAAGGTCGTTGGGCGTACATTTACCATCACCCATCGGTTATCTCCCCTTGTGGACATATAAAATTGGAAATTAATCAACATACAACCAAGTTGAACCAACTTGTTTATGCTGAAAGATGTACATCGAAATGTAATGCAATAATCAGGTATTGTTACCACATACATTGGTATGATGCCTTTATGTATCCCCATACTGTTTAATGCAGTATAAGTGAAATCTGCTTCAGTGTGCCAATGACCGATCTATTGAAGTTTTACTTTAGTGAATGCTACCTAACAAAATGATCTGAGATTAAACGTCTCACTGAAAATTTGTGTAATCTTATCTCAAGTACTAAGAAATACTGAATGTTTACGTAATACATATAAATCTACCGGTACCAGGTTGATGTGTCTGGCCATGAGTAAACTAACAATGTCATAGTGATTATATAATTTTAATTTCACCATTACATGAGTCACTAAAGCCTCATTTATGCCATTATAATGTTCTCTGATCCATTTCATCATAAATAGTAATTATTTCATTCAATGTTTAGAGGCGCAAATGATAACCTGAAAATGTTGCTGTTCAAGTTCATTTTGTAGCGTGATATTATTCAGTGGTCCAACCAGTATAGTCATAAAGGCTACAAACAGCCTGATTTTAATGACTATCAAGTTGTTAATTGGTTAATCTACGGCCTTGATTCGCTCATCAAGTAACGAGGGTCAGGTCTTTCGGCGTACATTTACCATCACCCACCAGTTATCTCCCCTTGTGCACATATCCAATAATTGGAAACGTATGGATATCTCATGTATCCATTTTGGATATGTCTTGGAAACATCATCTTTCCAAGATTGGAAATGTCTTGGAAACATCATCTTTCCAAGACATTTCCAAGCTTGGAAACATGCATTTTTTTTCCAGTGAGATAGGCTAGTATTGATGATATATAGGCTAGTAATGATGATAGGGTAGTAATGGTGATAGATAGGCTAGGAATGGTGATAGAAAGGCTAGTAATGATGATAGGCTAGAAATGGTGATATATAGGCTAGTAATGGTGATAGATAGGCTAGTAATGATGATAGATAGGCTAGTAATGATGATAGGCTAGTAATGGTGATAGATAGGCTAGTAATGATGATAGATAGGCTAGTAAGGATGATAGGCTAGAAATGGTGATAGATAGGCTAGTATTGATGATATATAGGCTAGTAATGATGATAGGGTAGTAATGGTGATAGATAGACTAGGAATGGTGATAGAAAGGCTAGTAATGATGATAGGCTAGTAATGGTGATAGATAGGCTAGTATTGATGATATATAGGCTAGTAATGATGATAGGGTAGTAATGGTGATAGATAGGCTAGGAATGGTGATAGATAGGCTAGTAATGGTGATAGATAGGCTAGTAATGGTGATAGATAGGCTAGTAATGGTGATAGGCTAGAAATGGTGATAGATAGGCTAGTAATGGTGATAGATAGGCTAGAAATGGTTACAGATAGGCTAGTAATGGTGATAGATGGGCTAGTAATGGTGATATATAGGCTAGTAATGATGATAGGCTAGGAATGGTGACATATAGGCTAGTAATGATGATAGATAGGTTAGTAATGATGATAGATAGGCTACTAATGATGGTAGATAGGCTAGTAATGGTGATAGTTTGGCTAGTGTAAGGGTACAACACCGGTAGGTGCATTACTCCAAGAGCCGAGACATTTATCTGCAGACTGTCAGAAATAATCTGATTTTACACTTTACCCAGTAGACCTCTCGATCACACCTTTATGATTTTGTAACGATTTTGTAGTAGTGCATCCTTTAAAGCCTATCAACACATGAACGTCATGTATGCCTATGGTAAGGTGATTCTAAGTGCTAAGGTTACACTATGTTGCCCGAGGCCACTGAAGTCTCGTTTCACCGAAACGTAGTGAAACGGAGGCAAAACGGGGTGGACGTAAGACAATGTGGGGAGACTGAATGAGGAAACGTGACAGTCCTTCATTACCGTGGATGCCGTGCCAGATATTGAAACTGTGAAAAAACGGGCCACGGCAGTCACGGTACTACTGGGAAACCTAGTAAGCCGTAGTGAAACGTGAGCAACGCATCAACATGTGACAACGGTATCTTCCCATTTGTTACACATGCCAGTTGTTACACACGCCAGTTGTTACACACGCCAGTTGTTACACCCGCCAGTTGTTACACACGCCAGTTGTTACACACGCCAGTTGTTACACACGCCAGTGTACACACGCCAGTTGTTACACACGCCAGTTGTTGCAAATCCATGCATATGAAGTTCATCATTCTTCGATGTCTTTTATCATGTATTTCTAAACCCCTGATTCAACTCAGCACATAGATTTTACATAAGAAGAGTCTCAACCAAGCTTAATGGGACTTCTGCTGCATCTTGTTCAGCGATCACCTGCTTGTAGATGTCATGCATGTAGGTTGTCTCTTCTCTAGCTCTTTCCCTGAAACTGCCGATAAACTTAGCCCGAGTGACATTTTCTGGTGGATGACTGTGTTCAGAAACAATCCTGACAAGATTTCCAACTGTTTTGCACTTGCCCTTGCAGTTCTTAACAATGCATTGCCAGTGCTGACATGCTTGTCGTGTTGTGGACTTGTTGTAGAGGAATCAATAAAAAGAACTTGCGATCTGCCTCGCTGCGATGTGACATACCCTACTCTTTGTATACCAGCCATGGTTAATGTGCAAGGTTGTTGTTGTTGTTTTTGCTTTATTTAACGTCGCACGCACAACTAAGGTATTTCGGCGACGGGGTAGTAAACTTATTAAGAAATGAGGGGGAACAAAAAATAGAAATTTTGAAAGAGTGGTGTAACTTCCCAAAAATAAACACACACCAAAAAAACAAACCAACCAACTGAGAATTAAGGGAAATTGGAATGGGAGGCCGAATTAAAAAGGTAAAACATATGAAATAGATAAAGAGAAATAGAGATTTGGAATTTAATATAGATGAAGTGTAATAAATAGTAATTGTTATTGTGTTTTTTGTTTTGTGAACCAACCCATGTTTATAAGGTGAATATATTTATTCGGTGAATAATGATAAACATATAAAATGCGCAAGGGTCATCCCCAGCCATGTATAGTAAATAATATATTTTCTCAATAAAATTGAGTTAACTCTACTAAATAGTTAATCCTGCCTTGAGAAGATGAAATCATCTCAAGATAGAAACAACTGAATGTACATTTCATGAGCTAAAAACATCAAAACTGCTTGCTCTTAATCCCTTTGATCCATTTGACAGTTTGGGCTAGTCCATTATTGTTGTAGGTATAGCAGTAATTAACCCCCAACCTGACTGTGTAACATGACAATATCAGAGTCTAACAACTGGCATGTGTAACAAATGGGAGACAACAGTGACAACAAGTAATCGGCCGTAACAAAACTTGAAGTTTTGTCATGTTCGGTCACGGTTGTCATGTTCGGTCATGGTTGTCATGTTCGGTCACGGTTGACCGGTTGTCATGTTCGGTCACGGTTGTCATGTTCGGTCTCGGTTGTCATGTTCGGTCACGGTTCTCATGTTCGGTCACGGTTGTCATGTTCGGTCACGGTTGTCATGTTCGGTCACGGTTGACCGGTTGTCATGTTCGGTCACGGTTGTCATGTTCGGTCACGGTTGTCATGTTCGGTCACGGTTGTCATGTTCGGTCTCGGTTGTCATGTTCGGTCACGGTTCTCATGTTCGGTCACGGTTCTCATGTTCGGTCACGGTTGTCATGTTCGGTCACGTTTGTTATGTTCGACCACGTTTGTTTGGCGTTTTGTCACGGTTGTTTCACCTTTGCTGCCCGTTTTGTCCCTGTTCTCTCGGCAAGCGGTAGTATGAAGCCGATTCGTCCCGTTCTAGTACGACGCATCCAGGCGTGTGACGGCTTACAGGGCCGGCAAGATACGACACGTTGCGTTCTCTGGCATTCCCTCTCTGCAGCTGATGCTGGCGTTCTTGCTGATGCAAGGAGTCGACGTACGCCCCCAGCAAACAAGCAAACACAAAATCTTCATCTTCAACGTACATGCTGCTTTTGTCTCTCAGAATACAATGGCTGCTATTGCTTGGGAAGCCTTATTTTGATACCGTGGGCACAAATGTGGTCCAAATCTGGCCGGCGTCCACATTTCATCTGTAGAAAGTTTTGACAGAACGCGCAATACGTGTCGAAACATCAAAACATAACGTGAGAAACGTGAGGGAGCCCATCAGAACGTGACTGATGGACTGATTTGGCTGCCGTGGCCGCCGGGAACATAGTGGAAGCCTAGTAGAAGGAGAGGAGATTAACAAACAAAGCATTGCCCCCACCTAGCACACTGTGTGGTCGAGTTTAACACCAGCTGTCTACGTCAATGGATGCAAACAGCCGTCATCAAGGATAGTTGGTCTTTGTGATGGAACCAGCACGACCATGGTTTAACCTGACTATGACAAATACGACTCGAAATGTCCTCAGTGTACAGACCGGATACAGAGTCTCTCACCGTGTGGTCAGTGGCCCACCGTGTGGTCAGTCTCTCACCGTGTGGTCAGTGGCTCACCGTGTGGTCATTCTCTCACCGTGTGGTCAGTGGCTCACCGTGTGGTCAGTGGCTAGCTGATTGATGAGAGCCTTCCAGTTGCTGTCTTCGTAGTTGACCCGGTACAGCCCGTACAGACCAATATTGCCGATGACCCAGTCGGACTTGCCAGTGGTCGGAATGGATAGTGGTGAACTGTACGTGTCTGAAGAAGTTGGATGTAAAGTGTGCACTGACGATAGAAAGAATAGCCACCAGCGATTACGGATTATCTGTCGGCGTTAATACCGAGCGCATAAGTACCGAGGGTAGACCCCTCGTGCCAGTATCGACACTACCCACATCATAATGTATGTACATCGTCTTAAAGATAGTTCGAGATAACACGATTTCTCCTTACGTCACTGAAACATCGAGAAATTACCATTTAAATTTCGACTTCAAGTTATGAAGTTATACCATGTACCGACCTGGATATTGTCGATGTCAAAGAGCAATTTGATTACACGGACACGGAGTCCGAGTTACTGGTGATTTGCTTGAAACTTTCGGATTCACGTTAAAATACCTGTTTTGTCATCCCTCTTCATCCACACAATGTCCGCATCAGTCTTGTTGAAGTTTTTCTCTGAACTCGTTGTGAAGGTGAAAGGAATATTCCATTTATATCTGAAAAGATTTTTAAATAAAAATACTTGATTCCTAGCGTTAAGGTTAGATTAGGTATAAAGACGATGGTGTGATACCAGAACCGTGTGATTACAACTTCCTTTGATTGTGAAGCTCCAGCGATGTTTCTGGTATTGCAGAAAGAGCGAGCCACAAACTTGATCCGGGTTCGAAAAGGGACACTGTAAGGTGGCAGTGTTATATACTGTCATACAATGTCCCAGGTATAATAGGACAGTGTCACACAATGTCACACAATGTCCCAGGTATAATAGGACGGTGTCACACAATGTCACACAATGTTCCAAATGTAATGTGGAAGTTGTATTCTCTGTCATACAATGTCCGAAGTGTAAAAGGAGAGTATCACACAATGTCACACAATGCCACACAATGTTTCAAGTGTAATAGGACATTGGTATTCACTGTCATACAATGTCCGAAGTGTAATAGGACAGTGTCACACAATGTCACACAATGTTTTAAGTGTAATAGGACATTGGTATTCACTGTCATACAATGTCCGAAGTGTAACAGGACAGTGTCACACAATGTCACACAATGTTCCAAGTGTAATAGAACAGTGGTATTCACTGTCGTACAATGTTCCAAATGTAATAGGACAGTCGTATTCTCTGTTACACAATTTCCCAAGTGTAATAGGACAGTGGTATTCACTGTCATAAAATGTTCCAAATGTAATGGGGTATGTTTCATTCACTGTCATGTAAGTTCCAAATGTAATGTAGCAGTGATAATCACTGTCATACTATGTTCTATGTGTAATGTAACAGTTATTCACTGTCGTACGATGTTCCAGCTTTACAACATTGTACCTGTTGACATACAGTCGTTGGAGTAGTAGTGTAATCTATATGTAGGCTTGTGCCATGTTATATACCATGTCCGAACCCACTGACTATTATAGAGAGATGTACACATAGACTACAAGCCGCTGACTCCCCCATGTACTGCCTTGAGTTGAGAACACGTTTTCCTGTGTGTATAATGGGAGCACAATCCCAAGTTACAACAACAGCATTGAGTGTGAAGATCAGTAAACCATTGGCACTCTGCTCAAAGCCTTTGTTTCTAGATGGACTACTGTAGCTGAGAAGGGAATATTACCATCACCGTCAATATTGTTATTTTCCCGACCCTTGTATGTGCTTACCTTTGTGCTTGTACAGTCACTAGCTTTTGCGCTGCCACTATAATACATTGCAGTGAATTGTATCTACTTCCCTGTTAACTTTTCATTTTCAATTTGCAATCAACAATTACTGTTATAATGTTTGGAACTCATTCATCTTATTTCATATTATCTGGAAAGGAAACATCCCTCACACTTATGACTCCTGAGAGGGGTGGGTTGCCATGGGGTTGAGGGGGAATTGTAGGTAAAATTGGAAGGTTATATTGCCTTCATGACTTTAACTATCGGCTGGCGAGTTCACCTGACCCGTACACAATAATGCATTTATGCACGTACTCGTAATAAGATTGAAGGTCCCGGGGTCCGCTGGTAACGGGCAAAGCGGCGTAAAACAACCATCACTCACTTGGTGAACACATTTAATCATGAACTTACTCGTAGGGTGATGTGTAGGTTCCGGGGTCCGCTGCTGACGGGTCCAAGAGGAACCTCTCCTGCTGCAGCTTCAGCTTGTTGCCCCCCGCCCTGGACACCGTGACAACTGGATAGTTCATCTGCAGCGTCCACGTCTTCATCGTGTCCACCACATCTACTGGTTTTTTATCTGCCTTTGCTTGCTGTATTAGGGGTGAAAGCACGGCTCATGTTATTTACAGAACCGGTGGATTGGGTGCCTGGAGGGGCGTTGTCCTTAATATCAGTTCCTGGTCTGTCCCAAACTCGACTATTTACTGGCCGCAGTACTTCCAGCATGCAACACGGGTATATAAAGGACCAACATTTCTATGAGCCGTCTGTCTACATAGCGGGCTCACTGGTATATAAAGGACCAACATTACTATGAGCCGTCTATCTACATAGCGGGCACACTGGTATATAAAGGACCACCATTTCTATGAGCCGTCTGTCTACATAGCGGACTCACTGGTATATAAAGGACTACCATTTCTATGAGCCGTCTGTCTACATAGCGGGTTCACTGGTATATAAAGGACCACAATTTCTATGAGCCGTCTGTCTACATAGCGGGTACACTGGTATATAAAGGACCAACATTACTATGATGTAGGTAATGTAGATGATTGTACTCAATCATTTACTCACTCAATAGCTCATTCATTCAATGCGTCGCAAACACACTCACACACGCACCCACACACACTTGCTCAAAAACTCACTCACTCACAAACTCACACAGTCACCAGCTGTTTCCCACACGACATGTCACGAGCACTCACGGAGTCGAGGGCTGCCCACAGGTCGTCATGGTCTGCATTTGAGTACTTCCGGTTCTCCAAGTATCTCTGTTAACAACAATAGTATCTGCCTGTATATATATCTCAACAACATTAGTGTCCACATACATATATATATAAATAAATATATATCAACAACAGTCGCGTTCACGTATATGTATCTCTGTTGACAAGACTATCCACCTGTATGTATATCAGTTATCAATAATAGTGTCTGCCCGTCTGCTGGTATGTATCTTTGTTACTGGCATACTGACATCTGTTGTACCCACACTCCATAGATGTTACTGGTATACTGACATCTGTTGTACCCACACTCCATAGATGTTACTGGTATACTGACATCTGTTGTACCCACACTCCATAGATGTTACTGGTATACTGACATCTGTTGTACCCACACTCCATAGATGTTACTGGTATACTGACATCTGTTGTACCCACACTCCATAGATGTTACTGGTATACTGACATCTGTTGTACCCACACTCCATAGATGTTACTGGTATACTGACATCTGTTGTACCCACACTCCATAGATGTTACTGGTATACTGACATCTGTTGTACCCACACTCCATAGATGTTACTGGTATACTGACATCTGTTGTACCCACACTCCATAGATGTTACTGGTATACTGACATCTGTTGTACCCACACTCCATAGATGTTACTGGTATACTGACATCTGTTGTACCCACACTCCATAGATGTTACTGGTATACAGACATGTGTGGCACAAACGTCACACACTGCCTAGATGTTACTAGTAGACTTACATCTGTGGCACCCATACCACATATTACCTAGATGTTACTGGTATACAGACATTTGTGGCACCCATACCGCATACTGCCTAGATGTTACTGGTATACTGACATCTGTGGCACTCAGACCACACAATGCTTAGATGTTAATGGTATGCAGACATGTGTGGCATCCATACAACACACTGTCTAGATGTGACTGGTATACAGACATCTGTGGCACCCATGCCACACACTACCTAGATGTTACTGGTATACTGACATCTGTGGCACCGATGCCACACATTGCCTAGATATTACTGGTATACAGACATTTGTGGCACCCATACCGTATACTGCCTAAATATTACTGGTATACAGACAATTGTGGCATCCATACCGTATACTGCCTAGATGTTACTGGTATACAGACATCTGTGACACCCATGCCACACTGCCTAGATATTACTGGTATACAGACATATGTGGCACCCATACCACACACTGCATGGATGTTACTGGTGTACAGATATCCGTGGCACCCATACCGCATACTGTCTAGATGTTACTGGTATACAGACATCTGCTGCAACCACACCACACACTACCTAGATGTTACTGGTATACAGACATCTGTGGCAACCATAACACACACTACCTAGATGTTACTGGTATACTGACATCTGTGGCACCCATACCACATACTACCTAGATGCTACTGGTATACTGACATATGTGGCACCCAGACCATACTGCCTAGATGCTACTGGTTTTACTACATATCGTGTGCACACACGCCACATACTGCCTAGATATTACTGGTATACAGACATCTGTGACACCCATTCCAAATACTGACTAGACATTACTGGTATACAAACACCTGGGGGACCCATACCACACGCTGCCTAGATGTTACTGGTATACAGATATCCGTGGCACCCATGCCACACACTACCTAGATGTTACTAGTATACATACATCTATGGCACCCATACCACACACTGCCTAGATGTTACTGGTATACAGACATCTGTGGGACTTATACCACACGCTACCTAGATGGTACTGGTATACTGACATCTTTCGCACCCATACCACACACTGCATGGATGTTACTGGTATACAGATATCCAAGGCACACACACAACATACTGAGTAGATATTAATGGTATACAGACATCTGTGGCAAACATACCACATACTGCCTAGATATTATTGGTATACTGACATCTTTGGCACCCATACCACACACGGCATGGATGTTACTGGTATACAGATATCCGTGGCACACACACAACATACTGCCTAGATATTAATGGTATACAGACATCTGTGGCAAACAAACCACATACTGACTAGATGTTACTGGTATACTGACATCTTTGGCACCCATACCACATACTGCCTAGATATTAATGGTATACAGACATCTGTGGCACCCATACCACACACTACATTGATGTTACTGGTATACAGATATCCGTGGGACACAAACCACATACTGCCTAGATATAACTGGTATACAGACATCTGTGACACCCCTACCACATACTGCCTAGATATTAGTGGTATATATACATCTGTGGCACCCATGCCACACACTGTCTAGATATTACTGGTATACTGACATCTGTGGCACCCATACCACATACTGCCTAGACGTTACTGGTATACTGACATCTGTGGCACCCATGCCACACACTGCCTAGGTATTACTCTTATACAAACATCTGTGGCACCCAAACAACATACTACCTAGATATTACTGGTATACAGACATCTTTGGCACCCATACCACATACTGCATGTGTGTTACTGGTATACAGATATCCGTGGCACACACACCACATACTGCCTAGATATTACTAGTATACAGACATCTGTCGCACCCATACCACATACTGCCTAGATGTTACTTGTATAGTGAAATTTGTGGCACCCATACCACATACTGCTTAGATGTTACTGGTATACATACATCTGTGGCACCCATGCCACAAACTACCTAGATGTTACTGGTATACAGACATCTGTGGCGAATCAGATCACACAATGCTTAGATGTTACTGGCCTACAGATATATCTATGGCACCCACACCACCTAGATGTTACTTGTATACAGACATCTGTGGCAAGCATACCACACACTACCTAGATGTTACTGGTATACTGACATCTGTGCCACCCATACCACACACTGCCTAGATGCTACTGGTTTTCAGACATCTGTCGCACCCATTCCACACATTGCATGGATGTTACTGGTATACAAACATCTGTGGCATCCGTACCACATACTGCCTAGATGTTGCTGGTATACGGGTATCCGTGGCACCCATACCACACCCTGCCTGAGATGTTGCTGGTATGCTGACATCTGTGTGGCACCCATGCCACACTGCCTAGATCTTGCTCGTGTGCTGACATCTGTGGAACCCATACCACACGCTACCTAGATGTTGCTGGTATACTGACATCTTTGGCACCCATACCACATACTGCATGGATTGTTACTGGTATCCTGATTATCCGTGGTATACCAGATATCCGTGGCACACCACATACTTCCTAGATATTACCACACACTGCCTAGATATTATTGGGATACTGACATTTGTGGCACCCATACCACACACTGCGTGGATGTTACTGGTATACAGATATCCGTGGCACACACACCACATACTGCCTAGATGTTACTGGTATACTGACATCTTTGGCACCCATACCACATACTACCTAGATATTAATGGTATACAGACATCTGTGGCACCCATACCACACACTGCATGGATGTTACTGGTATACAGATATCTGTGGCACACACACCACATACTGCCTAGATATAACTGGTATACAGATATCTGTGACACCCCTACTACATACTACCTAGATATTGCTGGTATATATACATCTGTGGTACCCATGCCACACAATGCCTAGATATTACTGGTATACTGACATCTGTGGCACCCATACCACATACTGCCCAGACGTTACTGCATGGATGTTACTGGTATACAGATATCCGTGGCACGCACACCACATACTACCTAGATATTAATGGTGCTACAGACATCTGTGGGCACCCGTTACCACATACTGCTTAGATATTACTTGTATAAAGACTTCTGTGGCACCATACCACAAACTTCCTAGATGTTACTGGTATACTGACATCTGTGGCACCTTATACCCATGCCACACACTGCGTGGATGTAAATGGGTATGCTGACATTTGTGGCACTCATACCACACACTGCCTTGATGTTGCTGGTATACTGACACCTGTGGCGCCCCATACCATCCGCTACCTGGATGTTAATGGTATACTGACATCTTTGGCACCCATACCACACACTGCATGGATGTTGCTGGTATACTGACACCTGTGGCACCAATACCACATACTGCCTACACATTACTGGTATACTGACATCTGTGACACCCATGGCAAACACACGCTGCCCTGGATGTTACTGGTATGCTGACATCTGTGCACCCATCCCAGACACTCCCTTGATGTTATTGGTATACGGATATCCGTGACACACACACAACATACTGCCCTGAGACGTTAATGGTATACGGACATCTGTGGCACCAATACCACATACTGCCTGGATGTTACTGGTATGCTGACGTTTGTGGCGCCCATACCACACACACATAAGATGTTACTGGTAAACGGACATCTTTGGCACCCATACCACACGGCATGGATGTTACTGGTATACATATATCCGTGGCACCTCCACCTACTGCCTAGATATAACTGGTATACAGACATCTGTGACACCTACCACATACTGCCCTGGATATTACTGGTATATATACATCTGTGGCACCCACGCCACACCCTGCCTAGGTATTACTGGTATACTGACATCTGTGGCACCCATACCACATACTGCCTAGACGTCACTGGTATACTGACATCTGTGGCACCCATGCCACACCCTGCCTAGATATTACTGGTATACCGACATCTGTGGCACCCATACCACATACTGCCTAGATGTTACTCGTATACTGACATCTGTGGCACCCATACCACACGCTACCTAGATGTTACTCGTATACTGACAACTTTGGCACCCATACCACATACTGCATGGATGTTACTGGTTTACAGATATCCGTGGCACACACAACACATACTGCCTAGATGTTACTGGTATACAAACATCTGTGCCACCCCTACCAGATACTGTTAGATCTTACTAGTATACAGACATCTGTGGCACCCATACCACATACTGCCTAGATGTTACTTGTATACTGAAATTTGTGGCAGCCATACCGCGTACTGCTTAGATGTTACTGGTATACTGACATCTGTGGCAATCAGACAACACAATGCCTAGATATTACTGGCATACAGATATCTATGGCACCCACACCACATACTAACTAGATGTTATAGGTGTAGAGACATCTGTGGTACCCATACCACACACTACCTAGATATCGGTGGTATACTGAAATCTGTGTCACCCTTACCCCATGCTGCCTAGAGGTTACTTGTGTACTGACATTTGTGGTACCCATACCACACACTGCCTTGATGTTACTGTAGAGACATCTGTGGCACCAATACCACACATTGCCCTGATGTTACTGGTATACATACAACTTTGGCACCCATACCACACACCGCATGTATATTACTGGTATACAGATATCCATGGCACAAACACCACATACGGCCTAGATATAACTGGTATACAGACATATGTGACACCCATGCCACACTGCCTAGATATTACTGGTATACAGACATCTGTGGCACCCATACCACACACTGCATGGATGTTACTGGTGTACAGATATCCGTGGCACCCATACCGCATACTGTCTAGATGTTACTGGTATACAGACATCTGCTGCAACCACACCACACACTACCTAGATGTTACTGGTATACTGACATCTGTGGCACCCATACCACATACTACCTAGATGCTACTGGTATACTGACATCTGTGGCACCCAGACCACACACTGCCTAGATGCTACTGGTTTACAGATATCCGTGGCACACACGCCACATACTGCCTAGATATTACTGGTATACAGACATCTGTGACACCCATTCCAAATACTGACTAGACATTACTGGTATACAAACACCTGGGGCACCCATACCACACGCTGCCTAGATGTTACCGGTATACAGATATCCGTGGCACCCATGCCACACACTACCTAGATGTTACTAGTATACATACATCTGTGGCACCCATACCACACACTGCCTAGATGTTACTGGTATACAGACATCTGTGGCAACCATACCACACACTACCTAGATGTTACTGGTATACTGACACTTGTGGGACTTATACCACACGCTACCTAGATGGTACTGGTATACTGACATCTTTCGCACCCATACCACACACTGCATGGATGTTACTGGTATACAGATATCCAAGGCATACTCACAACATACTGCCTAGATATTAATGGTATACAGACATCTGTGGCAAACATACCACATACTGCCTAGATATTATTGGTATACTGACATCTTTGGCACCCATACCACGCACGGCATGGATGTTACTGGTATACAGATATCCGTGGCACACACACAACATACTGCCTAGATATTAATGGTATACAGACATCTGTGGCAAGCAAATCACATACTGACTAGATGTTACTGGTATACTGACATCTTTGGCACCCATACTACATACTGCCTAGATATTAATGGTATACAGACATCTGTGGCACCCATACCACACACTACATTGATGTTACTGGTATACAGATATCCGTGGCACACAAACCACATACTGCCTAGATATAACTGGTATACAGACATCTGTGACACCCCTACCACATACTGCCTAGATATTAGTGGTATATATACATCTGTGGCACCCATGCCACACACTGTCTAGATATTACTGGTATACTGACATCTGTGGCACCCATACCACATACTGCCTAGACGTTACTGGTATACTGACATCTGTGGCACCCATGCCACACACTGCCTAGGTATTACTCTTATACAAACATCTGTGGCACCCAAACAACATACTACCTAGATATTACTGGTATACAGACATCTTTGGCACCCATACCACATACTGCATGGGTGTTACTGGTATACAGATATCCGTGGCACACACACCACATACTGCCTAGATATTACTAGTATACAGACATCTGTCGCACCCATACCACATACTGCCTAGATGTTACTTGTATAGTGAAATTTGTGGCACCCATACCACATACTGCTTAGATGTTACTGGTATACATACATCTGTGGCACCCATGCCACAAACTACCTAGATGTTACTGGTATACAGACATCTGTGGCAATCAGACCACACAATGCTTAGATGTTACTGGCCTACAGATATATCTATGGCACCCACACCACCTAGATGTTACTGGTATACAGACATCTGTGGCAAGCATACCACACACTACCTAGATGTTACTGGTATACTGACATCTGTGCCACCCATACCACACACTGCCTAGATGCTACTGGTTTTCAGACATCTGTCGCACCCATTCCACACATTGCATGGATGTTACTGGTATACAAACATCTGTGGCATCCATACCACATACTGCCTAGATGTTACTGGTATACAGGTATCCGTGGCACCCATACCACACCCTGCCTAGATGTTACTGGTATACTGACATCTGTGGCACCCATGCCACACACTGCCTAGATCTTACTCGTGTACTGACATCTGTGGCACCCATACCACACGCTACCTAGATGTTACTGGTATACTGACATCTTTGGCACCCATACCACATACTGCATGGGTGTTACTGGTATACAGATATCCGTGATATACAGATATCCGTGGCACACACACCACATACTGCCTAGATATTACCACACACTGCCTAGATATTATTGGGATACTGACATTTGTGGCACCCATACCACACACTGCGTGGATGTTACTGGTATACAGATATCCGTGGCACACACACCACATACTGCCTAGATGTTACTGGTATACTGACATCTTTGGCACCCATACCACATACTACCTAGATATTAATGGTATACAGACATCTGTGGCACCCATACCACACACTGCATGGATGTTACTGGTATACAGATATCTGTGGCACACACACCACATACTGCCTAGATATAACTGGTATACAGATATCTGTGACACCCCTACTACATACTACCTAGATATTAGTGGTATATATACATCTGTGGTACCCATGCCACACAATGCCTAGATATTACTGGTATACTGACATCTGTGGCACCCATACCACATACTGCCTAGACGTTACTGCATGGATGTTACTGGTATACAGATATCCGTGGCACATGCACCACATACTACCTAGATATTAATGGTATACAGACATCTGTGGCACCCGTACCACATACTGCTTAGATATTACTTGTATAAAGACTTCTGTGGCACCATACCACAAACTTCCTAGATGTTACTGGTATACTGACATCTGTGGCACCTATACCCATGCCACACACTGCGTGGATGTAAATGGTATACTGACATTTGTGGCACTCATACCACACACTGCCTTGATGTTACTGGTATACTGACACCTGTGGCACTTATACCATCCGCTACCTAGATGTTAATGGTATACTGACATCTTTGGCACCCATACCACACACTGCATGGATGTTACTGGTATACTGACACCTGTGGCACCAATACCACATACTGCCTACACATTACTGGTATACTGACATCTGTGACACCCATGTAACACACGCTGCCTAGATGTTACTAGTATACTGACATCTGTGGCACCCATCCCAGACATTCCCTTGATGTTATTGGTATACAGATATCCGTGACACACACACAACATACTGCCTAGACATTAATGGTATACAGACATCTGTGGCACCAATACCACATACTGCCTAGATGTTACTGGTATACTGACATCTGTGGCACCCATACCACACACACCCAAGATGTTACTGGTATACGGACATCTTTGGCACCCATACCACACACTGCATGGATGTTACTGGTATACATATATCCGTGGCACACTCCACCTACTGCCTAGATATAACTGGTATACAGACATCTGTGACATGGCCCTACCACATACTGCCTAGATATTACTGGTATATATACATCTGTGGCACCAACGCCACATACATGCTGCCCTGGGTATTACTGGTATGCTGACATCTGTGGCAACCCATACCACATACTGCCTAGACGTCACTGGTATACTGACATCTGTGGCACCCATGCCACACCCTGCCTAGATATTACTGGTATACCGACATCTGTGGCACCCATACCACATACTGCCTAGATGTTACTCGTATACTGACATCTGTGGCACCCATACCACACGCTACCTAGATGTTACTCGTATACTGACAACTTTGGCACCCATACCACATACTGCATGGATGTTACTGGTTTACAGATATCCGTGGCACATGCACCACATACTACCTAGATATTAATGGTATACAGACATCTGTGGCACCCGTACCACATACTGCTTAGATATTACTTGTATAAAGACTTCTGTGGCACCATACCACAAACTTCCTAGATGTTACTGGTATACTGACATCTGTGGCACCTATACCCATGCCACACACTGCGTGGATGTAAATGGTATACTGACATTTGTGGCACTCATACCACACACTGCCTTGATGTTACTGGTATACTGACACCTGTGGCACTTATACCATCCGCTACCTAGATGTTAATGGTATACTGACATCTTTGGCACCCATACCACACACTGCATGGATGTTACTGGTATACTGACACCTGTGGCACCAATACCACATACTGCCTACACATTACTGGTATACTGACATCTGTGACACCCATGTAACACACGCTGCCTAGATGTTACTAGTATACTGACATCTGTGGCACCCATCCCAGACATTCCCTTGATGTTATTGGTATACAGATATCCGTGACACACACACAACATACTGCCTAGACATTAATGGTATACAGACATCTGTGGCACCAATACCACATACTGCCTAGATGTTACTGGTATACTGACATCTGTGGCACCCATACCACACACACCCAAGATGTTACTGGTATACGGACATCTTTGGCACCCATACCACACACTGCATGGATGTTACTGGTATACATATATCCGTGGCACACTCCACCTACTGCCTAGATATAACTGGTATACAGACATCTGTGACACCCCTACCACATACTGCCTAGATATTACTGGTATATATACATCTGTGGCACCAACGCCACACCCTGCCTAGGTATTACTGGTATACTGACATCTGTGGCACCCATACCACATACTGCCTAGACGTCACTGGTATACTGACATCTGTGGCACCCATGCCACACCCTGCCTAGATATTACTGGTATACCGACATCTGTGGCACCCATACCACATACTGCCTAGATGTTACTCGTATACTGACATCTGTGGCACCCATACCACACGCTACCTAGATGTTACTCGTATACTGACAACTTTGGCACCCATACCACATACTGCATGGATGTTACTGGTTTACAGATATCCGTGGCACACACAACACATACTGCCTAGATGTTACTGGTATACAAACATCTGTGCCACCCCTACCAGATACTGGTTAGATCTTTACTAGTATACAGACATCTGTGGCACCCATACCACATACTGCCTAGATGTTACTTGTATACTGAAATTTGTGGCAGCCATACCGCGTACTGCTTAGATGTTACTGGTATACTGACATCTGTGGCAATCAGACAACACAATGCCTAGATATTACTGGCATACAGATATCTATGGCACCCACACCACATACTAACTAGATGTTATAGGTGTAGAGACATCTGTGGTACCCATACCACACACTACCTAGATATCGGTGGTATACTGAAATCTGTGTCACCCTTACCCCATGCTGCCTAGAGGTTACTTGTGTACTGACATTTGTGGTACCCATACCACACACTGCCTTGATGTTACTGTAGAGACATCTGTGGCACCAATACCACACATTGCCCTGATGTTACTGGTATACATACATCTTTGGCACCCATACCACACACCGCATGTATATTACTGGTATACAGATATCCATGGCTTTCGACACCACATACGGCCTAGATATAACTGGTATACAGACATATGTGACACCCATGCCACACTGCCTAGATATTACTGGTATACAGACATCTGTGGCACCCATACCACACACTGCATGGATGTTACTGGTGTACAGATATCCGTGGCACCCATACCGCATACTGTCTAGATGTTACTGGTATACAGACATCTGCTGCAACCACACCACACACTACCTAGATGTTACTGGTATACTGACATCTGTGGCACCCATACCACATACTACCTAGATGCTACTGGTATACTGACATCTGTGGCACCCAGACCACACACTGCCTAGATGCTACTGGTTTTGACAACAGATATCCGTTGGCTGGTATACGAGTACCTGCCACATTACTGCTACTGGATATTACTGGTATACAGACATCTGTGACACCCATTCCAAATACTGACTAGACATTACTGGTATACAAACACCTGGGGCACCCATACCACACGCTGCCTAGATGTTACCGGTATACAGATATCCGTGGCACCCATGCCACACACTACCTAGATGTTACTAGTATACATACATCTGTGGCACCCATACCACACACTGCCTAGATGTTACTGGTATACAGACATCTGTGGCAACCATACCACACACTACCTAGATGTTACTGGTATACTGACACTTGTGGGACTTATACCACACGCTACCTAGATGGTACTGGTATACTGACATCTTTCGCACCCATACCACACACTGCATGGATGTTACTGGTATACAGATATCCAAGGCATACTCACAACATACTGCCTAGATATTAATGGTATACAGACATCTGTGGCAAACATACCACATACTGCCTAGATATTATTGGTATACTGACATCTTTGGCACCCATACCACACACGGCATGGATGTTACTGGTATACAGATATCCGTGGCACACACACAACATACTGCCTAGATATTAATGGTATACAGACATCTGTGGCAAGCAAACCACATACTGACTAGATGTTACTGGTATACTGACATCTTTGGCACCCATACTACATACTGCCTAGATATTAATGGTATACAGACATCTGTGGCATCCATACCACACACTACATTGATGTTACTGGTATACAGATATCCGTGGCACACAAACCACATACTGCCTAGATATAACTGGTATACAGACATCTGTGACACCCCTACCACATACTGCCTAGATATTAGTGGTATATATACATCTGTGGCACCCATGCCGCACACTGTCTAGATATTAATGGTATACTGACATCTGTGGCACCCATACCACATACTGCCCAGACGTTACTGGTATACTGACATCTGTGGCACCCATGCCACACACTGCCTAGGTATTACTCTTATACAAACATCTGTGGCACCCAAACAACATACTACCTAGATATTACTGGTATACAGACATCTTTGGCACCCATACCACATACTGCATGGGTGTTACTGGTATACAGATATCCGTGGCACACACACCACACTGCCTAGATATTACTGAGTATACAGGACATCTGTCGCACCACATACCACATACTGCCTAGATGTTGTTGCTTGGTATAGTGAAATTTATTGGCACCCATACCAACATACTGCTTAGATGTTACTGAGTACATACATCTGTGGCACCCATGTCACAAACTACCTAGATGTTACTGGTATACAGACATCTGTGGCAATCAGACCACACCTGTAATGTAGATGTTACTGGCATTCAGATATATCTATGGCACCCACCACCTGTGATGTTACTGGTATACAGACATCTGTGGCAGCAAGCATACCACACACCTACCTAGATGTTACTGGTATACTGATCATCTGTTTGCCATACCACACACTGCCCTAGATGCTACTGGTTTTCGGACATCTGTCGCACCCATTCCACACTATTGCATGGATGTTACTGGTATACAAACATCTGTGGCATCCATACCACATACTGCCTAGATGTTACTGGTAATACAGGTATCCGTGGCACCATACCACACCCTGCCTAGATGTTACTGGGTATGCTGACATCTGTGGCACCCATGCCACACACACTGCCTAGATCTTACTCGTGTACTGACATCTGTGGCACCCATACCACACGCTACCTAGATGTTGCTGGTATACTGAACATCTTTGGCACCCATACCGCATACTGCATGGGTGTTACTGGTATCTGGATATCCGTGGTATATACGGATATCCGTAAGCACACCACCACATACTGCCTAGATATTACCACACCCTTTTCCAGATATTATTGGGATACTTTGACGTTTGTGGCACCCATACCACACTGCGTGGATGTTACTGGTATATACAGATATCCGTGGCACATACACCACATACTGCCTAGATGTTACTGGTATGCTGACATCTGTGGCACCAATTACCACACTGCTGTGGATGTTACTGGTATACAGATATCTGTGGCAATACCACACCACATACTGCCTAGATATAACTGGTATACAGGATCTGTGACAACTCTACTACATACTCACCTAGATATTAGTGGTATATATACATCTTCAGGTACCCATGCCACCCTGACAATGCCTAGATATTACTGGTATACTGACATCTGTGGCACCCATACCACATACTGCCCAGACGTTACTGCATGGATGTTACTGGTATACAGATATCCGTGGCACACGCACCACATACTACCTAGATATTAATGGTATACAGACATCTGTGGCACCCGTACCACATACTGCTTAGATATTGCTTGTATAAAGACTTCTGGCGGCACCATACCGCAAACTTCCTATGATGTTACTGGTATACTTGACATCTGTGGCACCTATACCCATGCCACACACTGCGTGGATGTAAATGGAATACTGACATTTGTGGCACTCATACCACGCACTGCCTTGATGTTACTGGTATACTGACACCTGTGGCACTTATACCATCCGCTACCTAGATGTTAATGGTATACTGACATCTTTGGTACCCATACCACACACTGCATGGATGTTGCTGGTATATTGACACCTGTGGCACCCATACCACATACTGCCTACACATTACTGGTATACTGACATCTGTGACACCCATGTAACACACGCTGCCTAGATGTTACTAGTATACTGACATCTGTGGCACCCATCCCAGACACCGTATGTATATTACTGGTATACAGATATCCGTGGCACAAACACCACATACGACCTAGATATAAACTGGGTATTACAGGAACATATGTGGCGCAGACCACATACCACTTTCAGATATTACTGGTATACCACAGACATCTGTGGCACCCACATACCACATACTGCCTATATGTTACAAATTATATAGACATCATGGCGCCAGTGACCACACACTACCTAGATGTTGCTGGTATGCCTGCCATCTGTTTCTTCTTTTCACCTTCATTATACCACTACTATATTTTATCTGTTTCTACCTAGATGCTCCATTCTGGTATTATTCTGACATCTGTGTGTCGCTTCCATACCTCATCTGTGTTTATTTTCTGCCGAAGATGTTACTGGGTATATCTGTGTCTTCACATGTGTTTTCGGCAACACCATACCACTATATTATTTTCACAAGTTTACTTTTCCATAGATGTTATATGGTATTCCTTCAGATGACATCTGTATCTATTTCCTTCCACCTTCCCTATTACTGTTCCACATACATTTCCCTCCTGCCTAGATGTTACTGGTGGTGCCCATACAGACATCTATGGCTCTCATACAAACAGACCAAACAACATACTGCCTTGATGGTGCTATTGACTGGTATACTCAGACATCTTGATGTGGCTCTGACGCTTGTGTGGGACTTCCACACACCTACCTGAATGGATGTTACTGACTGGTATACACACTGCCTAGATATCCGTGGTACCACACACATCATATTACCTAGATATTGCCCGTGTTGGTATGCAGACATCTGTGGCACCCATATATGCATACCGCCACCAGATCTTACCAGGCATTGAAAAACGTCTGTTGGCACCCACCCATACCACAAGCTGCCTTTATGTTAATGGTATAATAGATATCCGTGGCACCCATTGCCAATACTAATCTCCTAGATGTTACTGGTATACATACATCTGTGACACCCATACCACATACACTGACCAAAATGTTGCCGGGCATACCGGATATCCGTGGCGCCCATACCACGAACTACCTGAATGTTGCTGTTATGCTGACGTCGCAATGGCGCCCCATACCGCACGTTACCTAGATATTACTGGTATACTGACATCTTTGGCACCCATACCCATGAATATTCCCCTGGGCTCCATGCTTCCTTCCATTCCATTTTATCTTTCCTTCCTTCCTTCATTGTCTCTTTCCTTCCACTCTTTCCCCTTCTTTATCTATTCTTTTCCTTTCTTCTTATTTATCCTTCCTCCAGAACCTCCATATTCTTCCAAACACTGTGGTTTCCCTGTTTTTATCTTTCCACTACTAATGTCATTATCCTGTTGTCTATATTCATACTACCTAAATGTGTGCCATTTCTAGGCTTTCCTAGATATTTACTATTTTCAAATATCCATTCTTCCATGTCCACTGTCTCCCATATTAGGTCATTCATTATCTGGTTTATCTATGCTTTCCTTCTAAGTGTTCTGTTCTTCCTCCCCATTCAGTGTCTGGTGTCTTTTCCTCCACATGGATATTTTTTCTTTGTCCATTCTTCCATACTAGATCTCTTCGTTGTCCTGTTCCTTGTTCTTCCGTTTTCAGTGCTCCTTGTCTTCCTGTGTGTTCCTCCACTGTGTCTTGTGTGTGTTGTGGTCGTGCTGGGACTGTTCTGTGTGCCTGTGTCTGTGTTGTCCTGGGTGTGTCTGCTCAGTGTGTGTCGGTTCATTTTCCTGTCTGTGTCCGTCTTTTTGTGGTCGTCGTGCCTGTGTCTGGATCTTCTGTGGATCATTCTCTTGTTTCAGATTCTCTTTCTCCACTGCCTTGGTGTTCTGGTGTCCTTCACCCTGGATGTGGTGACTGGGCTGTCTTTGTTTCCTTCTCCCACTTCTTGGGATGGGTGTGTTCCTGGATATCCAAGTCTTTGTCCCCACTCACTGCCCTGGTCTCAGGTTGGGATGGGCCTTGTGTGGCTCCCTATGTGGGTGGGGTGTCTGGGCCGTCCTGACATGATCTGTGTCATGGGTCAGCCACTCAGCCTGATCATTGATGGATGGAGTGCTTGATGGGATATGCTACCCTAGATGGATTGCTGGTCTGATGTGTGGGATTGATTGTCCTGGATATCCAAATTGGCACAACATTAGATGTGTGATCTGGACATCTGCGACAGAAGGCCATGCCACATACTGCCTGGATGTTTTTTTTTGGTGTCTGGACATCTGGTGCCAGTTTCCACCTCAGTCAGTTGCTGGGTGTTCGTGCATTTGGGGCGCCACATCTGCACCTTTCACCCTGGATCGATTGCCTGGGACATCCTGTGGCGGCTCGATTCCACCTGACCTGGGTTACACTGGGTTGTGTGCTGATGTCTGTGAACCCACACACTCACCTGGATGTTACTGGTGTGCTTGACATCTGTGGCGCCCATGCCACACTGCCTGGATGTGCTGGGTGTGCTGACGTCTGTGAGCCATGCCACCACTGCTGGATGTTGTGGTCTGCTGACGTTGTTTGTGCCACCTGACTGCGTAGATGTTCACTGGGGTGCACGGATCCCGTGGCTGCCTGCTTGCTGCTTGGGTGTGGCTGGGCGTCTGCTGGCGCCAGCCACCACACTGCCTCGATGTTGCTGGTGTCACGGGCATCTGTGTGGCACCCATGCCACCATGTACTGCCTGGGATGTTGCTCTGAGTATGCTGACGCCTGTGGCACTTTTACCATCCGCTGCTTGGATGTTAATGGTTATGCTGACGTCTTTGGCTTATGCCACACTGCATGGATGGTGCTGGTTATACCCAGATTGTCAGTGAACATACACCACATGCCCTAGATATAGTTGGATACAGGACATCCTGTGGCACCCAATACTGTGCTACTGGCTTCATGTGGTGGTTGTCACTGATGACATCTGTGGCACCCATGCCACACAACCTAGATCTTACTTGGTGTCACTGACATCTGTGGTGGCACCGGATCCAACCTTGCTCCGCTTGATGTTACTGGTATGGTGATACTTGTGGGACTTATACCACACACGCTACCCTAGATGTTGCTGGTGATGCCACGGACATCTGTGGCACCCGTACCACACACTGCCCTAGATGTTGCTGGTGTAGCGTACTGACATCTGTGGCACCGATGCCACCACACTGCCTAGATGGTTCTGATATGCACATCTGTGGCAACATACCGCCACACAATGCCCTAGATGTTGCTGGTATCTGAGACATTTGTGGCACCATACCACCACACCACTACCTCGATCATTGCTTTCATACTGACATCTGTGACACTTTGGACAGAGACCTTCACCTAGATGTTTGCTGGTGTCATACAGACTGTGTGTGGCATCCACCACATACTACCTAGATGTTACTGGGGTAGCACAGACATCTGTGGCACCACACAAAGTCACTAACTAGGTCGTTACTGGTGTAATACAGACATGGTGGCGGCACCCATACCACCACACACTACCCTAGATTACTGGTATACAGACATCCTGTCGCACCGATACCATACTACCTAGATCGTTACCTGGTATGCTGACATCTGTGGCGCAGACCACACACACTACATAGATGCTTCCTGGTATACAGACTGTCTGTGGCACCAATACCACATAGTGGCCTAGATGTTACTGGTATGCTGACATCTGTGGCACCCATACCACGCCTGCCTAAAGCGGTTCCTGGGTTATACGATTCATCCTGTGGCGCAGGCCACCTGATGCCTATATGTTACTGGTATGCAGATATCTGTGCCACCCACACAACATGCCTGAATAGATGTTACTGGTTATGCAGACATCTGCGGCGCCGCGCCACACTGCACCTGGATGTTGCACTGGTGAGCCACAGACATCTGTGGCACCATACTACACACTACCTAGGATGTTGCTGGTATACAAGACGATCTGTGGCACCCATACCACATACTACCTAGATTTTACTGGTATACAGGACATCTGTGGCACCATGCCACCGCACTACGCAGATCGCTACTGGTATGCAGACATCCTGTGGCACCCATACCACACTACATAGATGCTGCTGGTGCATACGGACATCTGTGGCACCCATACCACTACACTGCATGCCAGATGCTACTGGTATGCAGACATCTGTGGCACCCATACCACACACTGCCTAGATGTTGCTGGTGTACAGACATCTGTGGCACCATACCACACGCTGCCCTGGATCGTTGCTGGTATGCTGGGCATCTGGTGGTAATGGTGCCATACGACTACCCACTGCCCTAAATGGTGGTCCGTTAATGCATCCATCCTGTGGCACCCATGCACATGCTACCTAGATCAGTTGCGGTATACTGACATCTGTGGCATCCATACACCACACACTGCCACAGATGTTATTGGTATACAGACATCTGTGGCATCTCCATACCACCACACTGCCTAAGATGTTACTGGTATGCTGGCGGCATCGTTGCCCGCCACCACACTGCCCTAAAATGGTTCTGGGTATACATCCATCTGTGGCACCCACGTACGACCGTACTACCTGATGTTACTGGGATACCGCTGACATCCTGTGGCATCCATACCACATACTACCTGAACGTTACTGATGTCGGTCATCTGTGGCACCCATACCGCACACTACCTGGATCATTGCTGGCATGCCGACATCTGTGACACCCAGACGAGACGCTACCTAGATGTTACTGGTTATACAGACGTATTAGTGGCATCCACACCACGCGCCACTACCTAGATGTTACGGTGTATGCAGACATCTGTGGTAACCGCCACCACACTCTACCTAGAATGTTACTGTTGTTATACAGACGTATGTGGCCAACCCAGACCACACACTACCTATAGATGTTACTGGTATACAGACATCTGTGGCACCCACACACAGATGCCTAACTTCTTAGATGTTGCTAGTAGCACGGACATGTGTGGCACCCGTACCACACACTACCCTGGATGTTGCTGGTATGCAGACATCTGTCTCACCGATACCACATACTACCTGGATGTTGCTTGTATACGGACGCTTATGTGGCACCACATGCCACACTATAGATGTTGCTGGTATGCAATGAACATCTTTGGCGCCATGCTACCACGCTGCCTAGATGTTGCTCGTGTACGGACATCTGTGGCACCCATACCACACACTGCCTGAATGTTGCTGGCGGGTAATACGGACGTCTGTGGCGCCATACCACACGCTGCCTGGATGTTGACACTGATATACTGACATCTGTGGTATACCACACCACTGCCACAGATCGTTACTGGTATACAGACATCTGTGGCACCCATACCACACACTACCTAGATGTTACTGGTATACAGACATCTGTGGCACCCACATACCACACGCTTTGCCTAGAATGTTGCTGGTATACAGACATCTGTAGCACCCATACCACACACTACCTAGATGTTTACTGGGTATACAAACAACTGTGGCACTCATAGGACCCACTGCTTAGATGTTGCGCACTGGTAATACAGACGTCTGTGGCACCACATGCCACTACAAGGCCTGGATGTTGCCTCATGTGGGCCTCAGACAAAAACCGATACTTTTATGCTACAACAGAAACGATGTGGGCTGTTGAGGCTATTGTAAAGTGTGCTAAGTGCGAAGGATGACTGAAACTTCTGAGATTGACTGCTAACTATGGATCACAACAACTACAATGGTAGGATACATCCCACTAAAGTACCCTGTTACTAGATTACATGCGGGTGTACTTACTGGATAAACCTTTCTGGAAAGTATCTTCACGATGAAAAATCTCAGCATTCTTATCACAGTCCCTCCCTGGAAATTAAATAAAATGTCAAATGGTCCCCACATAGCTACAAAGTCGACCTTAACTAGCTCACTCTATCAGAGACGGTCATTGGAGTGCAGAATCATCACCTGTAAATGGCAGATTGGAAGATACAAATGAAGTTATCTTATAACATTAGATTATCCTGCTGCTAAACTCACCCACTCACTCTGTCTAATAACGTTATGATATTATGCTGCTGCTAAACTCGTTCACTCACTCACTCGGTGTTATAACGTTTTGGTATTATGCTGCTGCTAAACTCACTGACTCAGTCTGTCTTATAACGTTATGGTATTATGCTGCTGCTAAACTCACTGACTCAGTCTGTCTGATAACGTTATGGTAATATGCTGCTGCTAAACTCGATCACTCACTCTGTCTGATAACGTTATGGTATTATGCTGCTTAACTCACTCACTTACTCACTCTGTCTGAAAACGTTATAGTATTATACTGCTGCTAAACCCATTAACTCACTCACTCAATCTTTCTAATAACGTTATGGTATTATGCTGCTGCTAAACTCATTCACTCACTCTGTCTAATAACGTTATGACATTATGCTGCTGCTAAACTCATTCGCTCATTCACTCTGTCTAATAACGTTATTGCATTGTGCTGCTGCTAAACTCATTCACTCACTCACTCTGTCTAATAACGCTATGTTATTATGCTGTTAAACTCAATCAATCACTCACTCTGTCTAATAACGTTATGATATTATGCTGCTAAACTCTCTCACTCACTGTCTGATCACGTTATGGTATTATGCTGCTAAAATCACTCACTCACTCACTCTATCTGATAACCTTATGATATTATGCTGTTAAAATCACTCACTCACTGTCTGATGACGTTCTGGTATCATGCTACTGCCAAACTCACTCACTCACTCTGTCTGATAACGTTATGATATTATGCTGCAAAACTCACTCACTCTGTCTACTAACCTTATAGTATTATGCTGTGAATCTCACTCACTCACTCTGTCTAATAACGTTATGGTATTATGCTGCTAAACTCATCACTTACTCTGTCTAATAACGTTTTGGTATTATGCTGCTGCTAAACTCACTCACTCTCTATGCAAGATGACGTTATGGTATTATTCTGCTAAAATCACTCACTCACTTACTCTGTCTGATAACGTTATGGTATGATGCTGCTGCTAAACTCATTCACTCACTCTATCTGATAAAGTTATCGTATTATGCTGCTAAACTCACTCGCTCTCTCTGATAAGGTTATGGTATCATGCTGCTAAACCTCACTCCTCACTCTGTCTCATTAAGGTAATGGTATTATGATGCTGCTAATCTCACTCACTCACTCTGTCTATTAACGTTATGGTATCATGCTGCTGCTAAACTGATTCACTCCACTCACCTCTGTCTAATAACGTTATGGTGTTATGCTGCTAAACTCACCCACTGTCTGATAACGTTATGGTATTATGCTGCTGCTAAACTCATTCAAACACTCACTTAGTCTAATAACGTTATGGCATTATGCTGCTTAACTCTGCCTGATAAGGTTATGGTATTATGCTGCTAAACTCACTCACACTGTCTGATACGGTTATGGTATCATGATGCTGCTAAACTCACTCACTCTGTCTAATAACGTTATGGTATTATGTTGCTACTTAACTCACTCACTCACTCACTCTGCCTGATAGGGTTATGGTATTATGCTGCTAAACTCACTCACTCTGTCTGATAAGGTTATGGTATCATGATGCCGCTAAACTCACTCACTCACTCTGCCTAATAATGTTATGGTATTATGCTGCTGCTAAACTCTCTCACTCACTCTGTCTATTAACGTTATGGTATTATGCTGCTATACTCACTCACTCTGTCTAATAACGTTATAGTATTATGCTGCTATACTCACTCACTCTGTCTATTAACGTTATGGTATTATGCTGCTAAACTCACTCACTCTGTCTGATAAGGTTATGGTATCATGATGCCGCTAAACTCACTCACTCACTCTGCCTAATAATGTTATGGTATTATGCTGCTGCTAAACTCTCTCACTCACTCTGTCTAATAACGTTATGGTATTATGCTGCTATACTCACTCACTCTGTCTAATAACGTTATAGTATTATGCTGCTATACTCACTCACTCTGTCTATTAACGTTATGGTATTATGCTGCTATGCTGCGGTTAATGAATACCGAGGTAGAGATATCGGCCATGGCTACGGTTCTAGACACAAAGACAATGTCTAGACAATGACAGACAATATTGCAGCACTTTATCACGTGCCATATAACGGTCTTCACCGAAACGTCCCATCTATTGCAATGCAGAAGTTGTCTATCCATAAAATGCATACACATACACACAAAAGCGCGCGCACGCACACACACACACATACACATACCTGCTTACGTGCAATAATCTTGACAGTGACATTAAGCCTTGCCTTTCCCTAATCGTGAAGTAAATATGGTAGGGACAGAGTGCATGATTCATTCCTTACTGCACAGTTATAAGCTGGAAACGGTTCACATAAAACGCCTTTAGAGACGCTAATACCCAAACCTTGTTATAGGAAATGTCGTCAAATATTTCGTTGATTTCGTCGACAGTTTTCACATCAACATAGACCGGGTGTGACGTCACTAAGCCGTCTTCAGTAAATAGAGGAAACATCTCTTGCACCACGAACTGCTCAAACTGAAAAGTAGCATGAAATAATGACGTCATCCAACCTCAAACCACAAAGCCTCACACCCGTCTTGGAGGACATCAAATCCACATAAGTCGTGTTGTGTACCGAATGAAATAAACGGAACAGTCACTGGAAGATTATTGATATGGTTAAACCTGATTGTGCAAGGTGGATGTTCACCATTGATGTTAGTGACTGTTTCAGTATTGGACAGTTCTGTAATATGAACTGAGAGGTGCCTATTTCACAGACTGTTCTACCGCCAGTGGTTACATCACTGAATTGGCTCGATTGTTTACAAACTGCCGCCATATTGCTTGAATATTGCAGAATGCGGCGTTAACAACTTCCAAACAACCTACTACTTACCATCTTAAATTGTGGCTGTACTAGATCCGATCCCATATATTCCACAAATGTGGCGAACCCCTCATTGAGCCATAAGTCGTCCCACCATTTCGGTGTCACCAGGTTCCCGAACCACTGAAGGAGAGTGAATACAGTTACACGCCACCTTTAGCAATATTCCAGAAATTTCAGACAGGTGCTTCCGACCCCGTGGCTCAACACATTGCTGAACGTACCAACAGCAATAATAATACTCAGGCAGGTACTCCCGTCAATGCTCCCAGCGACAGATGTGAACCCGTGGCTCAACACATTGCTGAACGTACCAACAGCAATAATAATAATAATCAGGCAGGTGCTCCCTTCAATTCTCCCAGCGAGAGATGTGAACCCGTGGCTCAACACATTGCTGAACGTACCAACAGCAATAATAATACTCAGGCAGGTACTCCCTTCAATGCTCCCAGCGAGAGATGTGAACCCGTGGCTCAACACATTGCTGAACGTACCAACAGCAATCATAATACTCAGGCAGGTGCTCCCTTCAATACTCCCAGCGAGATGTGAACCCGTGGCTCAACACATTGCTGAACGTACCAACAGCAATAATAATACTCAGGCAGGTGCTCCCTTCAATGCTCCCAGCGAGAGATGTGAACCCGTGGCTAAACACATTGCTGAACGTACCAACAGCAATAATAATACTCAGGCAGGTGCTCCCCTTCAATACTCCCAGCGAGAGATGTGAACCCGTGGCTAAACACATTGCTGAACGTACCAACAGCAATAATAATACTCAGGCAGGTGCTCCTTCAATACTCCCAGCGAGAGATGTGAACCCGTGGCTCAACATTATTGCTGAACGTACCAACAGCAATAGTAATACTCAGGCAGGTGCTCCTTCAATACTCCCAGCGAGATGTGAACCCGTGGCTCAACACATTGCTGAACGTACCAACAGCAATAATAATACTCAGGCAGGTGCTCCCTTCCAATACTCCCAGCGAGAGATGTGAACCCGTGGCTCAACACATTGCTGAACGTACCAACAGCAATAGTAATACTCAGGCAGGTGCTCCCTTCAATACTCCCAGCGAGATGTGAACCCGTGGCTCAACACATTGCTGAACGTACCAACAGCAATAATAATACTCAGGCAGGTGCTCCCTTCAATGCTCCCAGCGAGAGATGTGAACCCGTGGCTCAACACATTGCTGAACGTACCAACAGCAATAATAATACTCAGGCAGGTGCTCCCTTCAATACTCCCAGCGAGAGATGTGAACCCGTGGCTCAACACATTGCTGAACGTACCAACAGCAATAATAATACTCAGGCAGGTGCTCCCTTCAATACTCCCAGCGAGAGATGTGAACCCGTGGCTCAACACATTGCTGAACGTACCAACAGCAATCATAATACTCAGGCAGGTGCTCCCTTCAATACTCCCAGCGAGAGATGTGAACCCGTGACTTAACACATTGCTGAACGTACCAACAGCAATAATAATACTCAGGCAGGTGCTCCTTCAATGCTCCCAGCGAGAGATGTGAACCCGTGGCTCAACACATTGCTGAACGTACCAACAGCAAATAATACAACAATACCAAGTGTGTTGCTGATGAGTATTCCAGTTACAGCGTGTCATCTTAGAGAGAGGCGAAGAGCCTCATGTAATGTAGGCCACAGTCGTTCACCACTAGTGTATGGTACCCACAAGCCATCGCCAATGACTATTGGATCTTGATAGGCCAAAGGGACGCAACTCTGTACGTGGAATTTGAATTGCCAATACCCTCCTATGCCGCAGTAAGCTGTGGCCTAAATCATGGTGTGTGACATGGCTTGTCATTTGGCTCTGTATAGACGTGCTTGTAGAGTCCACCCAGTACAAATAACGACACATCGGAAAGAAGTGATGCTCTCTCTGTCCGTCCTACAAATATAACATTGCAGTCATGTTTGAATGAATGAAACGATGTTTGTTCTTGACACCGGGAAGATTTTGAATAACAATGGATATCTGCAACCAGCCTTGTCTCGCATAAAACGTGTCTGGGAACCGTGAACTTCCAGCCGCCCTCGTCCATATTCCTCACACTGAATACTGGTCAGGAATTAACCCCGAGCGGATAACTGAAGGCATCCTCAACGTTACTGCAAGGAACATACATGTCGCTCTGGCATCCAGGGGTTAATGTTGACATTGGTCGTGGTCAGTCAGACAGAACTTGCAGAACGTGAGCAGACAGAACGGTGCTTCACCGTAATTCAGCTTATAATCAGAACAGGGGATACCGCCCGATCGGTGAAACCGAACATTCCAAATCAGACATGGATGAACTATTTTTACAGGTTTTGTTTTGGTCAATATTTCGTCAACGAACAATATTATGTTTTAGTGCATGAACATTTGCTATGCTAAGTTTACCCATACTTTAAAGTCGACAATTAAGAAAAGTAGATGTGTTTATGTGAGGATTACAGTCGGCAGAATCCCAAAGTCCTCCTTGTGATGGTGCATGGTCCACTACCACCACCTGCAGGGGGACCAGTGTTACTGTCCTCCTTGTGATGGTCCATGGACCACTACCACCACCTGCAGGGGACCAGTGTTACTGTCCTCCTTGTGATGGTCCATGGACCCACTACCACCACCTGCAGGTGGGACCAGTGTTACTGTCCTCCTTGTGATGGTCCATGGACCACTACCACCACCTGCAGGTGGACCAGTGTTGCTGCCTTCCTTATGATGGTCCATGGACCACTACCACCACCTGCAGGTGGACCAGTGTTACTGCCTTCCTTATGATGGTCCATGGACCACTACCACCACCTGCAGGTGGACCAGTGTTACTGTCCTCCTTGTGATGGTCCATGGACCACTACCACCACCTGCAGGTGGACCAGTGTTGCTGCCTTCCTTATGATGGTCCATGGACCACCAGTGTTACCATCCTCATACCACCACCTGCAGGTGGACCAGTGTTACTGTCCTCCTTGTGATGGTCCATGGTCCACCACCTGTAGGTGGACCACTACCACCTCCTTGTGATGGTCCATGGCACCACCACCACCTGGACCAGTGTTACTGTCCTCCTTGTGATGGTCCATGGACCACTACCACCACCTGCAGGTGGACCAGTGTTACTGTCCTCCTTGTGATGGTCCATGGACCACTACCACCACCTGCAGGTGGACCAGTGTTACTGTCCTCCTTGTGATGGTCCATGGTCCACTACCACCACCTGCAGGTGGGCCAATGTTAGACGACTGACACCCACATCACAGTGAGCATCATCATCTGAGTTTATACTTGGCGAAAGCAACATTTCTTGACAGATATATATAAATCAACAGCAGTTTACCTGGGACAAAATTAACAGTAAGTAATCAAGTGTTTACCTGGAACAAAATTAACAGTAAGTAATCAAGTGTTCACCTGGCGACATCTTCTATACCTGATGTGCCAGTTCATGGGCAATTGCCACCAAGACCTGTTGTTTAGCATAGTTGTTGGTGACAGCAGCAGACTTTCACGGTACGTGATCATCCCCCAGTTTTCCATGGCGCCCATTGCAAAGTCGGGGATCGCGATCATGTCTGGAACACGCATCAAGGCAAACTGTCCATCGTCTGTGATCTAGCTTCAACACAAACTGTCTATCGTTCAGATCTAGCTTCAACACAACAACATGAACCAGAGACCTTGCACCATTCCTGGCTATTGTTTCAGTCCTTTCAAAAACGTTTCAGGGGGATATGTGATGTTTAGGTTTAGGAATATATACTATCCCAAAAAAGAAACAATAGGCGATTTGTATTTTCTAATATCTATTAATTACCTATTGTGGTCAAACAATCGTCAAAATATGAAACAAAAGTGTTGATAACATGATTTTACACAATTGCAAAAGTTAAAAATCGACGTGACCTGAAAATGTTGATTTTGATGAGAATTCCTACCAAGATTAAAAGGCATCGCCACAACTCAACAGAAATCCCCTTCCAGTTGAAATTGTGCAGCAAAGAGCATGCACTGTCTGGCCATAAAAATCCAGATTATTTTCGGAAATTGGCATTCGTTTTGAATGAGTTTCAAGGTCAAATGACTACATACGCTACGTCTTGACGCTGCGACACGGAACATGGAACATCGCCATTGAAAGAATGCACGCTGGAGATTACCAGTCTTCTGTTGCCAGGCGTCTGAATGTTAGTCTGAGCACAATATTACGGCTTGCAGCTCGTTACAACCAAACAGGTATAACAAATGACCGTCCTCGTACAGATCGGTACATCCGGGTACTTCATATGTTTGTTTGTTTATTTCTTTGAATAGGCCAACGGTCAACATGACAAATACATCATACATACTTTCAAAAGCGATTGCCAACATTTGCCTCCCCTCCCCACCCAACCCAACCCACTTGCAAAGACCTTCGTGACAGAAAAAGCACTAGGAAGGAAATAAGCATTCATGGATAATTCAGATTATAGTTTTGCTTTACCTGAAATATATGATAAACAAATTTGGCTAAGTTGAAGGTTAATACTTCAACTTTAGTTTGTAGAAGACTTATAAACTTCATCATGTTTGGAGACTTGTATACGTCCAGAGGTAGGTAGCGACGTCTAAATGTCAAGTACTTAGGACAAACCATGATAACATGATATTCATCCTCTATGTCATTTTTGCAAAAAAGGACATAATCGGTTTTCTAAAGCTAGTTTTGGTCGAGCCCATCTTCCTTTCTCAATCATAAGTGAATGAGAAGATAATCGTAGTCGTGTCAAGGCTACCCTATAGTTTATAATATCAATATGAGATAAATACTTTTCCATGGTAAGTGATGATTTGATAAGCAAATATATTCTTGTTTCACTAATTGAGCTTAGATTATATTTCCACATTTGGGAATGTATATCAATAACCCTTTGTCTAAAAGCCCTGATAAATGCCGTACAATTTAGAGTCAATTTCTGTTGTAACCAGATAAAACCATATCCATAGTGAAACAACAAATCTCTAATGAGAGTAACCCATGTCGTATATGCTGGATTCTGTCGAGCATTGTCGACTAGAGCCCTATATATAATGCTTATATATCGGTTTCCGTCACTGGTGATAATCTTAATCCAATATTTCACAATGCGTACCAATCTAATAGTAATCAATGGCAGTACGCCCATTTCACCATAGACAAAAGCTGATCGTACTGCCACGGGTGAGAGCACAGCAGCCAGGGTGCTTGGACTTCAGAGGATATCCGGTCAAAATGTACGGAACAGGTTGAGAGAGACTGGACTGAGAGCCAGGAGACCCGACGTCGGGACCATGCTACGTGGTCACCATCGCGCTCAGCGTCTCCTTTATCTAAAAGTATCGACTTGGTTGTATATACAGTACCTTCTTCTGAACTGATGCAAAAATTCATTCACTAAAATCTACCTGTAGACGAGTTATACATGTTTGAAAATACAACATTTTCGCAACAGATTTCTGGCCTATGCGTTTCTGTTTTTGGATAGTATATGATGAATCATTTAGGTACAGGGGAATATCTTATGAATTGTTTAGGTACAGGGGAATATATGACGAATTGTTTAGGTACAGGGAATATGTGATGATTTGTTAGGCACTTGGGGACGTGATGCTTTTTAGGTACAGGGTATATGTGATGCCTAGCTTAGGTACAGGGGAATATATGATGAATTATTTAGGTACAGGGGAATATATGATGAATTATTTAGGTACAGAGGAATATAGGATGAATTATTTAGGTACATGGGATATAGGATGAATTATTTAGGTACAGGGGAATATTTGATGAATTATTTAGGTAAAGGGAAATATATGATGAATTGTTTACTTACAGGGGAGCATATGATGATTTGTTTAATTACAGGGGAATATATGATGAATTGTTTACGTTCTGGGGAATATACGATTAATTGTTTAGGTTCAGTGGAATATATGATGAATTGTTTAGGCACATAGGATATGTGATGACTTGTTTAGATAGGGGGGTTGTATCATACCTGTTTAGATTAGGGTTATGTGTGATTCCTTGTTTATTTAAAAGGAGCGGTGCCTTTTAGGTAAGGGATTATATGATTTCATGGTTAAAGGAAATTGAAATGTGTCAGACCTTGTTTAGGTACGGGATTGCGTCATATCTTGTTTATGTAAGGATTTATCATACCTTGTTTAGGTAAAGATTGTGTCATAGAGCTTGTTTTGGTTAGGGGACTGAGTCATACCTGTTTTAAGTTATCATTGTGTTGTACCTCGTTTGTAGTAAAAGATTGTGTTGTACCTCGTTTAGGTAAAGATTGTTTGTACCTCGTTTAGAGTAAAGATTGTGTTGTACCTAGTTTTGGTAAGGGACCTAGTGTCATACCTAGTTTCAGGTAATGATTGTGTTATACCTCGTTTAGGTAAAGATTGTGTTGCATACCTCGTTTAGATGCCGATTGTGTTGGAGCTAAAAGATTGGTACGGGGTTTAGGTAAGGTTGTTTGGACCTATCGTTTAGGTAAAGATTGGTGTTATACCTCGTTTAGGTAAAGATTGTGTTGTACCCTCGTTTAGGTAAAGATTGTATGTGGACCTTGTTTAGGTTAATGATTGTGTTTACATATCTTGTTTCGGTAAAGAGTACTGTGTCATTACCTTGTTAAGATAAAGATTGTGTCATACCTTGTTTAGGTAAGGGGATTGTGGCATACCTGTTTAGGCAAGGGAACGTGGTTGAAGTATGTCTCGTAGTGCAGAGATGACCTTTGTCCCCACATCCAGAGCGTAATCCAGCTGAGTCAGGACGTTCTTCCTCGCCCATACACGATAGAAGGAAACAGATGGTATGTTACTTCTTTGAGTGGTCATTGCTGAAGCTGAGAAGTACAATATGACAAACTTGTAGGCGGATAAACTACGCTTTGCCTTTATGAGGGTTGGTGTGGATACAGTCTAGAGCTAGGAGGGTAACATGTAGTGGTATACACAGTCTTGAACCGTTGTGTCAAGCAGCAGGAGGTAACATGTAGTGGTATACACAGTCTTGAACCGTTGTCAAGCAGGAGGGTAACATGTAGTGGGATACACAGTCTTGGAACCGTTGTCAAGCAGGTAACATGTAGTGGGATACACAGTCTTGAACCACCAGCCGCTGGCGCAGGAGGAGTGTACATTGTAGTGGATACACAGTCTTGAACCGCCGTTGTGCAGCTTGGAGGGTAACATGTAGTGATACACAGTCTTGAACCGTTGTCAAACAGCAGGGGAGGGAGTAACATGCCCGTGGGCTATGCACACAGTCTGTAGAACCACCGTTGGAACAGTTGTCGCAGGAGGGTAACATGTAGTGGTATACACAGATCTTGAACGTTGCCGCTGGTGTCATGCAGGAGGGTAACATATGGACGCCTGGTATATGTAGCAGTATACAGTCTGGAACCGTTGTCAGGCAGGAGGGTAACATGTAGAGAGTAGGATACACAGTCTTGAACCGCTGTCACGTTGTCAAGCAGGAGTGTACAGGCATGTAGTGGGATACACAATCTTGAACCGTTGTCAAGCAGGAGGGTAACATGTAGTGGTGAATACTTGCAGTCTTGGAACCACCGTTACATTAAGCAGGAGGGAAGTGACGCAGTCTTGAGCCCGCGTGCCAGCAGAGGGAGGTAAGCATGCGGTGACGGAGTCGCTGGGGCGGTAGCCGAGCGGTAACGTGGGGCCGTTTGCATGCCGGCATGACGGTACGGTGCGGCGGG